>NW_010292192.1:18431-83723 GCF_000700745.2 Antrostomus carolinensis
ATCACCTTAAAGCTCAAAAGTATATTACAGGACAGTAATAATAGCTGTAAACCAGGACAGATGTCCTTCTGATGAAGTAATGCCAAATTACACTCTCATCTCATGGTCATGCAGACACTAATAAAAAAATGCAATGACCTCCAGTACTGTACCCAGTAAAAATTATAAGATCTGAACAGTCAGCAGTTAATTCCGAGCAATGCCAAGTGCTGTTTTTAGAAGATGATCACGTATCATTCATTTCTCATTCCTTGTTGTATCATTGTGCAGACATCACTGGCATTTTACTCAAGATACAATTTTATTCTGTATTTCCCCTAAGGATTACTTTAAGTTATGGAGGAAGGAGCAGGTTCTGTGCTGAACAATTGTAACCCATTAATACAGTGGATTGAAAATGTGACTCTAACCATATTGGTTTCATATTTTGATTAAAGGAGATTGATAGAGAAGCAGAAAAAAATAATTTTAGTGTATTGCACTCTGTGGTGGTTTCACCTACAGGTAAGATCATGTGGTCCTGCACTCAGTCCTCCCAGCTGGTGAGATGGGAAGGGAATCACAACAAAGGGGCACAGATCAGAATGAGGAAAGGGAGGGCTCACTCACCAGTTATGGTCATGGGCAAAACAGACCCAACTTGGGAAGAAAAATCAATCTAATTTATTACCAATCATCCGAGTAGCACAGTGACACATATCTTACAACACCTTCCCCCACCCCTCCATTCTTCCTTGGCTCAAATCACTTTGCTCCTGATTTCTCTACCTTCTCCCCACCCAGCACAGGGGACAGAGAATGGGGGTTCAGTCAGTTCACCTCTGCTGCTATTCCCGGCATCCTGGCATGAAAGTCCCTCCCCCAGGCTCTAAAAGTCCAGGAACATAGTGTTCCAATGCGAGCTTCCCATGGAGTCACAGACCTCTTCAGGCACAGCTCCCAACTCTGGTGTGGAGACATCCACGGGCTGAAGATGAGCCTCTGGCCCAGCGCACCTCCTCACCCCCAGCTCTAGGGGTCCACCCCCCTTCTGGTGTTGAGCATCTCTGGGGTCTCAATACAGTCACACTTGCCCTTGGGCATGGCCTACACGTGGGGTATCTGCTCCGCTGTTGAACTTCCATGGGCTACAAGGGACCTCATTTACCTTCTTCTACTCCATGGGTGTTGAACTGGGTGTCTGAGGTTCTCTGTCCTCCCCTTCCTCCTCCTTCCTCCTGGCAATGCAGCTCTCTCTTTGTTGGTCCTCTTTTGTTCAGGTCAATGGTCTCTCCTCCAGGTTTTCTCCACCTTCTTCTTTCCAAGACAGTCCTTCCCCTCATAAATATGTATTCGAAAAGGCGTTTCTTAGTCTGGGCTGGAGGCGGGTATGCCTTGGAGCTAGGGAGCTTCGTGGAGTTTTTCACAGGGGCCATCACTATAGCCCCTTCCCCCATTACCAAAACCAGCCCCCCTTACACACAAACCCAACACACTCAGAAAAGAAAGAATATGTGATAGACAATGTGATAAGAAGCAGTAGGAACACAGGAAGGATTAGTTACTCTGGAGTGCTGAATTAATGAGTATCATCCCATATTGAACCATTTGAACACCTATGCCATACTGCATATTGCATATGCCACGTAAATTACAGTAAATATTTTTACGTGTTCATTGCATTGTTCAGAAACCTTTTTGGGGAGTAAAACATTTCTATCGAGATGCAGCAGTAATTATAAGGACAATGCTCAGGTCTTGTTCTCCAATAAACCGCAGTATTTTTCACATTCTTAGAAGTACCGTATGATTAAAACCTATTGCTTCTACAAAGGGAGGCCCTTTAATGAATTCTTTTGTATAGCTGATCAGGAAACCAGAATGCATGAAAAATTCTGAGATTTCAGTCTTTGGCTGCTCTCGTTGTAAAGAATTGCCAATATTTTATCAGGAAAAATGAGACACATGCTGAAGGCAGATTATTTAAGTCAAGGCAAACAACACCTTACGTATGAGAGGCACAGTTCCACTGTCCTGCCCTTCTTGAGTTGAAGAGCACTTGAGTCTCACATATCCTAAACAAGAGAGAAATCAAACCATCCATCACAAGGGTTCATTACTCTGGTGCCAAGAGCAGTGAGCTCTTACACAAAGCACAGTAACTGAATGCAGAGAGTATGAGCGACTCCCATCCTGGAAAATCCAACCATGTCAGTGTAAGGCACTCATAGAATATGTCAGCACTAATGAGTGCCTTGGTTAGTGGCTATTAGCTGCTGTGGGATCTTTCTTCTCCTCATGTGTCCCTGTTGAAGAAGCCCATATCCTGAATCTAAAAAAACTCCAAATATTTTTCCTTCAAAATTGGCACATTTCTATTTTACTATTTCTTTCTCAAAAAGTCATAGTTTTTCAAAAACAACCCCCTAAAAATAAAAATTTGTTGACTAACTTCAGTGATGTACATGCTACAGGAAAGTAAAGAATTCTTTCAGTCCCTCTTTTTAGTCTGGTAAGACTGATAGAGATCCATGTTTTTAGATAGCTGTGACATTTTTTAAGAGGAAAATCACGACCTGCCACTTTGGAATCCTGTTTATCTTCAACTTTACCCAAGTGTGCCTTTTTCCTAGCAGGAAGAACAAATAGTTTAAAATTTGAAGACATACTTGTGCCATAATGGTATTTTCCTTAACAAACAGTTTGAAATAGTAGCATAAATGTGAAGGAGATACATTAAGGAGGAATAATAGGTTTGGCACCCTAAGGCCAGCAGTAAATGTATTTCTCACCTAGTGCTAAAATTTGGTGTGCAGATTGGACAGGTAATCCTTGCAAACTTTAAAAGGTACTGGTGTACTATTAGCAACCACCACCCTCATTTTAAGAGGCTGCTTACATGTCTCTAATAGGTACCAGAGGGTTCCTCTTTCTCAGAAACAGAGATTTTAAAAAACATGAATGACAGTATAACATAAATTAGAAAGGGAAGAGATTTATGAGCTTCTGCAATACATTCTTGTACTGAGGATTCATTTCTTTATTCTAATTTATCTGAAATGTTCAGGTATGTTCTGATTTTAGCATTTTGAGATACAACGTTTTAAGAACACTGAAGAAATTGACTTGCTTTTACAACAGTGAGCCATATGGGAAGTGTTTTTCCTCAGAGAGCAAGGAGTCTGAAACATCACCGATCTGTTCCTGTATTTGGAAATCATTTACCTATCACCTGGGAACATTGCAAACTGACATATGGTACTGTCATTGTCTGCCTCCTGGCAGGTAGTGGAGGGTACTTACATGGGAAGAAAGTTTAGCCTAGTTAGTACTAAAGAACTACTAGAAAGAAGAGAACCGTATTTTTTTCCAAGCGGAAATTGCAATCTTAAATAACTCTTAAAATATTGAAACAATAATTAGAGACCAGGAGGGATGGAGTTTACCACACTACTATTTTTAAAACTAGGGACTTAAATAAGAAACAAAGAGAAGAACAATTTAACACAATAAATAATTCAGTAGTGGAACTCATGGCCACAGGAGAACACATTTAGGGAGAGATTCAGAAAAATGACTAGATAAATTCATGTAAGAAAAATCCTTAAATGGCTATAAAATATTATTGCAGGTGGAAAGTCCAACCCAAGAGGTGCCCCTAATGTGTTAAACTGGCATAAGTTGGCAAGATGTAGTGATAGAAGTGTCACTACACGCTTGTTATTTTTTAATACTCTCTCTAAAGCATCCAATATTAGACACTGCCAAAGATACTGGAGCAAGCCTCCTTTTTGTCTGACCTGCTATGGCTGTTCTACATAAGAAATGTTATTTACAAAATCACCAGTCATCATGTAAGCTGTAAGTCTAAAGGAATACCAAGGTGCCTTTATTTATGTATTTAGTCATGTACTTTTGTTTATGTGTCTGAATATAGGTGCAAATATGAGATTATAGGCATTCATTTTCAAAACTTTTAGCTAAAGGACTTTTTAAAGTATGAGACATCAACTAGTTGTGTAAAACATTGATATGTGGCACCATATATGCAACAGCTATGACATAATTTTATACAGGCTCCAAATGTTATTTCAGGACCTTTTAACATCCTGCAGTCTGCCTTTTATGTTAATCAGCCTACATCTGTTCTGGTTGCAGTAAAGGAAACTTAAAAGGAGAAGGACATTTCCAATCTACAGCGAAATATATTTGCTAAGCAGGAAATACAAGGAAGAGCTCAGCTAATGTCCTCTGTGTCATCATCTGCAAATCTGTGATAGTCACACATAACCTGGTTTTTGTTATTAAACTGATGGAAATAGTTAAGTACTTGCATATCCCTGGAGAAGGAATGACACTGACAACACAGGTTTGAAGTCCAAGTGCATATAAAATGCTGCAGTTGGTAACCTTGCAGCCAGTCTAAAATTATGCAGATGGATTAAGAATTTACTAACATTTCAAATGCAAATGGTTTATTGATCCTGAAGATTGGGTAAAAGATGAATCTGGTGATGATGTTCCTGGAACTTACATGATTTTTTTTGGTGAACAGACCGAAGCCATGGGGCAAAAAAGTGCTAGAATGGAGTCACAGAATCACAGAATCTTAGGGGTTGGAAGGGACCTCAGGAGATCATCTAGTCCAACCCCCCTGCCAAAGCAGATTCCCTACAGCAGGTTGCACAGAAAAGCGTCCAGGTGGGTTTTTAACATCTCCAGAGATGGAGACTCCACAACCTCTCTGGGCAGCCTGTCCCAGTGCTCTGGCACCCTCACTGTAAAGAAGTTTTTCCTTAAGTTTGTCTAGAACTTTTGGTGTTCCAGTTTTTGCCCATTGCCCCTTTCCTGTCACTGGGTATGACTGAAAAGAGCTCGGCCCCATCCATTTGGCTGCCGCACTTCAGGTATTTATAGACATTGATAAGATCCCTCTTTAGTCAAGCAAACCTTTTTGATGGAAAGAAACAGAACCCCATCTCTTCTGTATGGTAATCCTAGTTGTCTTTAGAGATAAGAAGCCTACAAGGATGCAGAAAAAGCTCAGCTCTAAATAATCTGCCTGAATTTTTTTTTTACCTGTCCTTCAGCTCTTAGAAGGACTAATGAAATCACCATTCTTTTGTATTTTAGGGAAATTTTTTACGCAGCTTGCCTCAACAAACCTCTTAGCGGTTATTTTTCATTGATGCTTTATAGCAGCAGTAAGATGGAGGCAGAAAAGATAACTTCCTCCTTGATATGTGATCCCCCACCATGATTAAACACTAGGTAGTAGTGTAGTATATCTCAGCCATATAACCCTTACTTTCACCGCTCCCCACAACAGCTCTAACTCAGCTGGTAGCTCCTCATGCTCTAGTGCCTGGTAGAAATAGCACTTGGCTTCTGAAAACCATACAGCAGCATAATATAGCACTGTGCTGTGTTTAAGCTGATGCAGGTCCACAGCAAGGGTGTTGAAGCTTGTATCAATGGTCCCTTCAGCACAGGTATTCCCTGTTCTGTTCAGTGCTTCTCACAAAGATGTCTCTGTTCTGAACAGTGATGACAAACCATCCTTGCTGCCAGTGGATTCTGACTGGAAGCCTCTCCATGAGAAAAAGCACAGAAAAGCAGAGTTAGAGGGCCAGGTGCCTCATTGTTTTTGATCCAGACAGCTGCAGTAATGTCAGTGGATCAGTGTCCATTTGCATTACCAGAAGATATGGCCTACTGTGTGTGTGAAGAAGCTACCAGCTTGTTTCCTTGAAGAGACATTGTGCTGCACACAAGGAATTTGTAGTTCCTGAACAAAGACCCAGTTTTCTCCTGCTTGATCTCACTATCCCTCAGTGCAGATATAGCCTTAGCCTGCTCTTTCATGACCATACAACACTGAGTTGGACTGGGATTTAGATTGAGAGCTGATAACATTACCAGGCTCCATGAGGAAAGAGATAGGAGTCAATCAGCTAATGAATTCTTCTGTAATGGAAGTAGTGCATAGGGAAAAGTATGCAATGGAGTAGAAAAATATCTTCCTAATAATAATATAATCTTACAGGCAACATCTTGTAAAAAAGAACTAAATTACTCCAGGCTACGCTCCTGAGTGTAGCTTCCCTGAGAAAAGCAAAAAGGGAAAACACTGAGTTATAAAGCTACTGGATCAAAACTAAACACTGGGAAGTGGGGGAAAAGCCAGCATTACCTATGAAAATTAAAACTGGAGGCATAGCTGGGAGTGTTCTCTACATCACTGATGTTTAGAAAACTGGACTTTCTGTTTCAGTTTACATCAGAATCCCCAGAAAGTACTCTGAGTTATGCAAGAAGCTCTTTTCCTCTACATTTAACATGTGCATCCAGTCCTTTTGCATGTTTTTTTAAGCTTGATTTTCTGTGCAGTCAATGATCCATAACACGTAAGTGAGAAGACTCCAGGGTAGCAGTTAAATGGAAATGCTAGCTTATTTTTCTAGGGTCAATAGCCTCATACACATTCAAAAAGTCATCTTTCTGGGTTGTAAATATGGACCATTTCATACAGAGTGGCTGCAGAGTGATAGCAACAAGGAAAGCAACCTTGAGCACAGTTAAGGGAAGTTGTTCTTATTTCTTTGCAAAAGGATTCAACTTCCTACCATCACTTAGGAAACAAGGCTTTTAAAGTGACACTGGGGAAAGGGGGGAACAAAAAACACCATGAAGGAACGGAGAAAGAATGTCTCTTCTTGTTAAATAAGAACTCCTTAAAATTTGCTAATGGCAGACAACCATTTTATTGTCACATTTTATTTTCTCCTTTATATTAAAGCACCAGATTTGCAGTGGCAACCGCATAAGCAGCAGATTTTATTGTGGCCTAATATTTAAATGTTGGCAATGGAAAAGCAGGTGCTGCCACTGCACACAGTGAACAACAAATCCATCAACTATCTTTTACTTTACTAGATTCTTAGTAGAGGGCTTATAGCTGTCAGCAGGTCTCTCACCAGGGAAACGTCATTGATTTCAATCAAATTATTCCTTTTCATTGGTATAATTGAAAGGAGGTTTAGGGCTTATATTTTCCTTCTTCCATCTGGATAGTATACCCAAGTTTTACTTTGGTCTCTTGCAAAAAAAAGGAGAGTAAATGCATTAACTTGTAAGACCAAAAGAGGGAGGTAATCAAAGGGGATGCAGGAAATAAAGTCACTTCCATAGCTTTAGTATCTGATGTGTTAAATTGAGAGAGTACTAAGATTTATTTCTCTATGTCATATCATCCAAAACCAGCATATCTCTCTCTGAATTTGCAACTTAATGTTAAAAAAGATTATTTACTTTCCACCCATCCTCATAAATAACAGACAAGGTCTAATTTCTGGTTCAGATTGCTGATGTTAAGATTAACAGGAGTTTACTTGCTTTGGTATGCAGATGGGGAAAAGCCAAAGGACTGTCTCTGTAAACAGAGATTGTGCAATCTTTTCCCTTTTGCTGTTGTTGCTGCAACCATAGCTTTGAATGCAGCCCTTCCACCTGCCATTTTTTAGTTCTTTAACAGCTGAACATGCTTAAATGGACACAAGATCAAAATTAACCTCAACTGTTACGGAGGAGGCAGGGAAACAGGAATACTGGCACATGCACACCTGTTACAGAAATCCTTTGTGCACAGTCACTCTGTCACCTGGGCTAATACTTATTCCTGACTCCAAAAAATGCAAGTAGTTCAAAGGGGGTGCATGAAATGAATTGGTGTTCACGTCAAAGCACTTTCGCTTATCCTAACCTAGCAAGCAGTCCATTGCCAGAGGAAAAAAAAATGCCTGACTTCTTATTTCCTGCAGGAGGGCAAGGTTTTCTTAAGCTCTCCTATTCTTCATGATGCCAGAAAAGCACAGCTTAGGACCTTCAGTGCCAGCCTGTGACACAAGTGCAGGTTTCCATTTGATTTGTCCTGACTTCCACAAGGAGGAAAAGGAGAATAGAGTCAAAGTTGCTGGAGGCTTTTCAAATATCTAATTACCAAAAAAATCAGTCTTGATACAAGGAAGATGTTCAATTTCATCTCGTTTACAGCATTTTGAACAGAAAACTAGAGAAACAATGAAGAGTAGAATGCAATCTGCTTTGTTGACAAGACTGAAAGAAAGATCATTGTATTTGACTATATTTGATGACAACCTGATTGACAGCCAATATCAAATACTTTGAGAAACCAACAAAAATGAATCCTTCTCCCCCTCCTCAAATTAGAAAGCAAGTCAGAACTCTGATTTACACTACTTTTATAAAAAGTAATATAGATATACTAATTTCTGCAGGTTTATTGAAATGTATGTATAATATGATATTATAGATTTACAGAATGAGAACTCAATACTCAGTGCCAATTGGAAACAACTAATTTTAGCTATTGTAAATGTTCAAAACTGGATATATGCATACACATTCCTACATATGTTCCTATGGAACACTTCCCTTTTCCAGATTGGAAAAGATATTTCCAAGATATCTTATCAGAAGACTAGAAATCTCTTCAGCTGAGGCCGAATGCAGCTTGAAATGACCCAAACCTTGACTTGAGATGTATAAATAACCTCAGCTTGCTCTAACAAAAAAGCAAATTAAAAAAAAAATAGAAAAAGCAAGGAGGCAGGTAGTATATGACCAATACATGTTTTCTGCAGACATGATGAAAAAATTATTGCCCCACTTGCTTACATTAATTACTTTGAGAGGATATCATGGATCACTACTTTGTACATTGCAGATATTTTCCTACAAAAGAGAACAATTGTTTTCTTTCATTAAAAATAATTTATTCTTTACTTTGCTGGAAAGGTTTCCCTTCATCATTATGAAGCTAAAGTGAAGTTGTAACTCTCACCAGCACTGAAATTGGTTCAGTGCTCAGTAGATCTAACAATTCTATTTATTTGGAAATGGTAACAAATTAAATAACATAGCAAGGAGGAATAAATTATTAGAGGTTTGGTCATCCAACCTTTGTATATAAGAACCATTCTTAAGTTAAAGAGTATTGCACAACTGTAGCTAATGAAATACCTTCTGCAGAGAAGAATGGAGAAAATCTACCCACGCACTTTTGTCACATGCATTAGCTCAATAAACAGATTATCTGAAGAGTCCTTATCCTCTTTCTATTCTCTTCCTATGCTCCTCCCATCCATACAAATTTCACTATGCCTAAATTTAAGCATGGACCTGGATCTTCTCATGAAAGTGCTTGGTCTATACTATAATCAAAATGCTTTAAAAATAGAGACCTCTTCCTGACAGGGCCACATGTTTGCTGCTGTTTAGCACTGCTGAGTTCTATAAACATGAAATAGCAATACTGCAAAGTGAAAGAAAGGGCCATCAAAATGCTGAGACATTATTAAGTGGGTCCTGATCTGGACCTCCCAGACAGGTATGTGTCATCTGTCTAATGAGATCAGAGTATTAAACAGACCCAGAAACTTATATTATTGCTTAACGAGTTGGTCACATCACAAAAAAAAGTTTCAAAGGAAGCATCATAAATGCAACAAAATTAGACAAGTGCACTCCAGGGGAAAAGCTTCTATCTGCACCAATGGAAAGAAAAAATGGAGGGAAGGGACCTACACCAATAGAAGGATGGAAGTCTAACAAAACCTCATCTTTTTTATTTGTCTGCTAGAGGTGATGCTTAAACCATCCCTTCTGGACTTTGAAAAGAGGCAGAAAAATGCTGAGGTGTTTTGCCTTAACGTTTCTTTAGGCTTATCTGACTGCATTCCTTCCTTCAGAAGCATTTTTGAAATCAGAATTAAGTTTATGTTTACATATATTTTGATTTGTTGAACTTCTGCCTATATCCATATGTTCTCTTATGACGAATGTGCCCAAGTGGTATTTGAACTGGCTTCCTATATTCCTTTCTCCAAACTAAAATCCTATTATAATATTATTATGACTTGTTATGGCCATAGAGAGGCCAGAAACTTGTGTTCCAGAAGCTTTTGAATCAGGAAACCTTGATGTCATTGCAGTTAATAGTAAATCACAGGTAGAATAGGAGCTGTCTTTATTTAAAGTTAAGCAGCTTCTCTAGTTCTCTTACAACAATGTTTTTTCCATGATAGCTCCCAGCCATATAGTCTTACCATAATTAAGAACTGCGGTACCTAAGTTGTCCACTAAACAGCTGAGGGAGTACATAGCAAAGGTGGATTGCTGTTACTTGGTACAAATTACAGGCTTTTCTACATCCTCTCAGAGCACTACATTTAGAATAACAGAGTGGATGGACCCAGAATGTCTCTTGTAGCAGCTTTTTGCCTGTTTGAAAACTGATCTTACATTGCCTCTGATTACTTTTCTCTAGGCTGTTTTTCACATCCTCCTTGTGTAGACTTCAAGGAGGTTTTCTGCTGTGTGTATGTGTTTGGCAGGGGAAGGGAGGAAGCATTTGTTTCCATTACTTATGTAGTATTATTTCAAATAGTACACTATATTTCAAATTTGTATACTGTACCATGGTGCCACCGCTCAGTGGAAGGACACTGTTAGTTTGCTTGTTTTACTGAGGAAAATGTTGAATCCAACACAATAGGCATTTATTAAGGCTAGGAAATAATATTTTAAAATCCTAGAGTGAATTTTGCTCACATGACCTTCCAGATTTACAATACAGTCTTTTTTTTTTCCAAAATGTAACATTACTAGGTTTCAATCTTTTATATTTAAGTCCTCTAATTATAATGAGATTAGTATTTTATCCTCTACCATATGATCAGCATAGGCTGTTTAATTTTAGACCATGAAGCATATTTTATCTAATACATTAAAATGTAAGATATAATCCAAAATTACTTGGGTTTTTAAATACATTGATATATGGGGTGTGAACCTTACAAAGCACTTTCACTGTACCTCCATTTACTGTGAAATCCCTATTATTTCCAAGCTTATCATATTGCAAAGATATGACAAACCGTATCAGCATTACATTATCACAGAGAAACCTGCAGAACTAAAAAGGTGTAATTGCTCAGAAAGTATATGCCTCTGTGCAAATGCTGCCTATTCACGCTTTTGTTTCTCCCAATGTTGCTAAAATCATATCTCACTTCGGCAACCTCCACTATCTGAGGCAGGAAAAATAATGTAATGGAGCTGGTGCTCTTGCATCAAAACATTTAGGTGCTCCAGAACACCTCCCACTGCTCTGTTTTCTTCCACCCATTGGCTCTTTCACTTCCCTCACTGTTACTTCTTCTATCTCTTTCTCCACTAAAGAGGATGCCAGAAGGATTTGAGCCTCTTTGCTTATGCAAGCTAGAGCTCTGAACGCTTCCATCCCTTGTCATGGCACGCAGGCTCAAGCTCAATGAATGGGAGCATTGCTTTGCTAAATTTTAGGATGCTACAGGAGATGACAGTGTGTGTGTCATGTTCCTGACAGGAATAATTATTACACACATTTGCAGCTGATTGCATTTGACTGAGAAGACTCATACTCTCTTTCCAAATGTCTTAAAACACTAACTTGAGTACCTCTGCAGATCACAGCTTCTTACTAGGTTTAGGCTAGTCTTTAATATCAAGGCCTAGTCTGGATTAGTGCTCAGGGTCATCACCATGTAGAGCCAGAGACTGTGGAGATGAAATCTCACTCGCCAACATTACAGTTCCTCGTGTACTCTCACTGTTAGAGCAGTCCTGTCTTATCACTGCCCTCTTCTACTTCTTCACCTTCGGGTATAACAGATGACAAAGAATGCTGGTACATCTGTATAGGCTTAAAGATGCCCGTCTGTGTCTGGCTTGACCCTTTCAAAGTTGTCTGTTCAGCACATTCAAGACTGTGACCATGACAGAGAAAGAAAATCTGCATTTTTGTATATATATTCCAGTTGGTGAGGAACCCAGAATGCAGACAGCTAGAAGACAAAGTGCTCTTCTTGATACTGGCACTTTGTGCTTCACTGTACTAAGCTGTTTCAATGGAGTAGAGCATAGAACCGATATACATTTACTGCCTGGCTGGTAATAGCAGGAAAATGTTATAGAATGCTAATCAATACAACTGAATAGATGCTTTCCTCCTCAGACTTTTGAGAAAATGCTTCTCTAGACTAATTTTGGAGGTGTCTATAACACAAATTATTTAAAAAGTCTAGACACATAAGTACACAAAATGATTTCCTGGGAATTCTAAGAGCTCTGCTGCAGGCTTCTGGCCAGCTGATGTCTCTTGGAGAAGTATTCTTTGTGAGACCCCCTAATGGATTCTCAGAGTTACATAGTGCTGTATAACACCTTCATTGCTGCCAGCCCACAATCCCCAGGAAGGAACACATCTGCTCTTTTACATTTGGGGTCACTTACTAGGCAAATGCAGCCCTCAGTCGTGCTTGGGCATTCTCTACAGAGCAAACTAGGGTATGAAAACTTGTGTAAGCAGGTTATGCACATCTTTGGGTCATCTCCAAGGTTAATTAATATCCCACAACAAATACAAAGTGGGTGTTAGTTGTTCCAAGAATGCTGTCTAGTCCTCACTGAAAACCTCCAAGTATGCTGCACCTATATGGGGATTTTAGGATAATATCCCCTAATTTCAGAAATATCACTCTGTGCAGCACCTGGAGGTTAATTACACTGTCTTTTTAACTGTCTTTTTTTAGCTAAAGGGTTGAGGTTCCTTACACATTTGGTGACAATAAGGAGGCAGACTTCTTCGAAGAGAGAATGCATCTACATGCGTGAAGAGCCTTCGCTCCACACAGGTGTCACAGAATCACAGAATGGTTGAGGTTGGAAAGGACCTCTAAAGGTCGTCTAGTCCAACCATCCTGCTCAAGCAGGGACTCCTACAGCACATGAACCAGGATTTTGTCCAGACAGTTTTTGAATATCTCCAGGGAGGCAGAGTCCACACCCTCTCTGGGCAACCTGTTCCAGTGCTCCATCTCCCTCACAGTAAAGAAGTTCTTCCTTATGTTCAGGTGGAACTTCCTATGCTGCAGTTTATGCCTGTTGCGTCTCGTCCCATTGTTGGGAGCCAATGAAAAGAGGATGTCCCTGTCCTCTAGACGCTCTCCCTTTAGATATTTATAAACATTAATCAGATCTCCTCTGAGCCGTCTTTTCTCCAGGCTGAACAGGCCCAGCTCCCTCAGCCTTTCCTCATATGAAAGATGCTCCAGTCCTTTAATCATCTTAGTTGCCTTTCGCTGGACATGCTCCAGGAGTTCCATGTCCTTCCTGCACTGGGGAGCCTTAACTGAAGCGCACAGAAATATTACATTTTCTCTCATTTGCGTGAGTCAGAAGTCAGTAGTATTAGCAAGAAAGAAAGAAATAATGTTCAGCCTTTGAAGTGTTCCTCCTTACAATTAATTAATTTCTTCTCCTTTGTGTTGTGGTTTGTTTGTTGGGTTTTTTGTGAATCATAATCTCTTGGATCAAAATAGGAAGATAGTGACTTATGGTATCCTTCTCCTTTGAAGTTCCTTTTAGAATACTACTCTGGCACAAAACAAAGGTGTAATTAAAAATTTGACTGGGTTTTGCTGTCATATATATTTTAAAAATATCCTTTAAAGTGCAATGACAGTTTATTTAAAATGGGTTTCTAAACATTACTATTAATTTGCCACTTCAGTGTACTTTCACATAAAATCTTACAGACAACCTAAAGAAAAAAATAAAGCCAGATGACTATTTGGCTGAATCTAAAGGTTCCTTTCAGCCTCCCCTCTGACTCAGACTCCATGTTTTTTTCTGTAGGTATTTTTAAATGACTGTCTTCTCCACTCTTCTGTCAGCACATTTGCCCAGAATGTCTCCTGTGTCTTTATAGCTACAGCAGTGAGACAATTTAATTGCAAGGATGTTTCTCAATGTTACACCTGTGTTAGAAAATACAGGGTATCGGATGCAGCTATTCCCAAATGGTAAAAATTTAAAACTTACTGTAAGTGTGATGGTTTTCAAAGAGAGGGTAGGAATCTATCATTCTTCATGAGAATGAACATTATCTCCTACAAATTCAACTCTATCAGAAACAAATATCAAGTGATATATAGTTGTATACTAGTGATATATAGTATATATATACTAGTGTGCTGTGGTTGTGTTGCAGTTTCTGCAGAGAATTTTGGGTATTACACCTCCAAAATAACCACTAAATCTATTCAATATCCATCCTTAGAAATATAAAAAAAAAAAACAATCACTGGAAAATGCTTAATAAAGCCTAATACAAGGAAAGCCTCAGAGTAAGAAATTTACATATAAGTAAGAGTCTTTAGATGTATGTGCTGTAGCCAGTGTTATTGGAATAATAAATGGAGAAGAGGATTACTGCAAACTCCCTTCCAATCCCTGACATTCTGTGATTCTGTGAAACTCTCCAGAGGTGTTTCATAACTTAGCAGCAGTAGTACATACATTATTACCAGAATTTTTTTTCTCCATAAAAATGGCTTGGCATCAAACTTCTAATCTAGAAGTCCTTTCTGTCTACTAAGTGTAAAGTATCAATACACATAGTTGCAACTTTGTCTCATTTTCAGGAACTTCCTCAGAGATCATCCCTCAAAGCTGTATCCCAAAACTCAAGTAATGATTTCCTCTCAGGTTCTGGGAAAATCTAAGTTATTTTAGCACCATGTTTTACACTGAAATTAATGGACCTCTTGCAACAAATAACACACTATTGGGTTTCTGTTTGCTCAGATAATATTATTAACAGTTGTCACCAATATACACTTGAAAAAAGTCAATAATCTGAAATAAAATTTGACACTGCATAATTGGAATTGCAGATAACAATACAATTATTTTACAGAAAATGTGCCCCCTCCTTAAGAAGCAGATAATATAAAATTTAGATTCCTTAATCCAGTTGTATCAGTTAAATTGCTGACTTTATAATCTCTGTTCACAATGGAAAATTACATTTCCTTGAAAAAACTAATTACCATTTCCGAGCATTTCCCCTAGCTCCTCAGACTTATATCAAACTCTAACAAAGGATGGAATTGCCATAGCAACTGCTAATCTGCTTGCTTTTTTTGTTGCTTTTATTTTCTCACTCAGAAGCCCACATAATAAACCCGTTTCATCAAGTGACCAGCCATGGGAGACTGAAGTCAATGCTTTTGGAGAAAACAGTGCTTTTCTACCAGAGGAAGATATTGAAAGTAGAGAAAACAGCAAACACAGATGACAATTACAGCCCAATTGCACTTTGAAACTTTCAACAGGATGAATCTTTGCCACGATCACTGAAGTTTTCAACAACACACTTCTGCCACAGATAAGAAACCTTTCTTATTATTGCTTATACAAGCTTTAGTCTGCTCTTCATTGGTCTACCAGCCTCATATATCATGACATGCAGCTCAGCAAAGCCACAGCATTAAAAAATCATTTCTTGGCATGGAAGCAAGACCTTTCACCTATATTCACTTTGGCAAGGTATACCCTGAGAACACAGTAAATTCTCATCACCAAACATAATGGAGTGGCAAAACCACGTGTAATTTCTGACAGGAATTAAATAAACTGTAGAAACCAATGAATTGCTAAAAAGGGCTCTTAGGTCTCCTTACATTCTTTCTTCAATATGAAATAATTGCTCTGAGAAAGCATTTAAATATTTGAGCTATATGGTACATAACTCCTATTCTGCCTTTATTGCCACTTAGATTACTTTTGATGAAAATATATTCTTGAATTGTACACATGTTGAGAGAAGAATCTTGAAAGTCTGAAGGTTGTGGGGTTTCACTCATGGAAAATCACATTATTGCCTTTGCATCTGAGAAAAAGGTTCACTGGTCATTTATTCAGAAGCTGTCATTCACCACTCAGAAATGAACAAAGTAGTTAAATTCCAATAATATTATTGTCTTCATCTGTTTTAAATTCTGTATAATTTTTCTATGCAGGATTCTTTGCAAACTTATTTACATTATTTGCAATTCTCCCTATAAGCTCACGCTCTCCTTTTATTTATATCATGTCCAACAGCAAGAAAGTTGTAAGTTTGTTCTTGAGAACCGGACAAATGTGAGACTGCAGAGAAATATTTCAAAAATATCAGCTGCATATAGCATGCTATGATTTAACTCACCATATCAATCATCCCTGCAATTTAAAGACAGTTGACAACATAACAAAAGTTTCTGTGACCTCTTCCTGAGGTTTTGAGTCATGGTAGTGGAATGAGAAGTAAGAAGTTAAATGCTCGACAGCATATTCATATGCTTTGCCAATATTACCTGTAATCAAAGCACTCAGCACTGCCCACACAACAGATTGGTCTTGGAGCCTTCTAAAGCATGGATACCCAACCTAGATTTTGCTGTGTCAGTTCTTAAACTCACCATGATGGTACACAACTTAAGATTTTTAAATAGATAAATAAATAAATAAATAAATAAATAGGTGTATCAGATAAAATGGAATAGATTTCCAAATAACTCCTAGTTTTACAAGTGGAGCAGCAGGACAAAAGCACTAGCATACGTCCAACCCATCAAACATTGGTGGCTGGTTCAATAATATTGGGAGAAGAAATGGCTTCCATAGATATTAAAACCTTTTCAAAGCAGAAAGAATATGAAGTTTCTGCATTTCATCCCAAATCTTGCTTTTTAATGTAATTGCTGGAAATTCCAGATATCAGCGTCGGTATTTGGGGCACTGCTATTCAATGGATATTTTTTAATGTTAGACACATGTCATAAGATGAAAAATTAAACAAGATCTTTTTGACTCCAGAAGGCTCTCAGGTTCATACTTCATCCCTTCTGGTCCTAAAACCACACACACCAAACTCCAATTACTTCTGTTTTAAAAAGGGCTTTAAACAACCTTTTCCATCATCTCTCCTCTCTCTGGGAAGAAGGAAAAGCAGTCTCTCAATCCATCTTCCTCCAGAAAACAGGTAAAAAAATACCTATGAAACAAAACAAAGCTTAAAAAATATTCACTAGAGGTCTCTGCAGAGACCCGACTGGCAAACAAGCCCCAGCAGCACCAGTGGGTTTTTTTTCATTTAAGATGCTTCAAGCTTTTGTCTGACTTGGGGTTCTGTTCACTGATTGTTGCCTCATAAGTCTGGACTCCTGCAGCTTTCATTTTGAGCCATATCCTATGCTGCCAAGGATCGGGGCTGGAAATTAAAGACTGGTTTACAGGTTAATAGGACCTGTCACAAGCTGCAGAAATCTCTTTCTCTGTAAACATGGGAAAACTGCATCAAAAGCTTCTACATATACATAGACTTACAGATGGATGTCTAGTTTCCCTTTTTATGTACACTGTGTATACTTTTTAGGTATCTGCATATTGATTAAAAATAGCTTTGCAGTTTCTAGTGTAACTACTTAGAACAAGTATTTTAATGAAATATATAATGTTCTATGACTTCTTGCCACAGAGAAGAAATTACAGTCCTTAAGGGAAAATACAGAACTTTAATAAAATTTACATTTAAAACTAAATATCCTAATTCTGTAGTTCCTTAAAGTCACTCGGGCAATAGATGCAGAATTTGTTTCATGAAGAACATTTTTTGCTGAATCACCTTCTTAGGAAATCTACATGTCTACTTGGTACTTTTATGATAGCTTTTTGCAAATCATACTTGTAGATGTATTTCAATTAAAAAATGTAAATATTTTAGATCAGAGTTGAATAATTGCATTATACTTCATTCCTAATTTATATGTAAAAATACTTGCTAGCTATTAATGAGGTATGTATTACACAAGATAGTACATAAACTACTAAATACACCAAATAATATGCATTGGTTTTTTGGAATACAATTTGGCCTTTGCTTAAGTGCATGGCAGAACTCATGTACTTCAGTGAATGCAAGAACAAGACCAAAGCCCATTTCTGTTACTTACAACAGAAAAACCCTCAAACTATCTGAAATAAGCAATGGAAAGAAGACCATGCTGTATATTGTACATGGTTCAAGAGTAGTGTGACAATTTGTAATGGGTAAGCAGATGGTATGATTTCACCTTATATAGTAACCTTTAAAATCACTGTTTCTACAGAAGAGAGATCCAATATCCCATGATATGCAGTCTCCAGCAAATGCACCTGCCTCTGAAGACCTTGGTGATGGTTTACAATTCCCAAGAAGCCAGCTGTCTTGCACCTTGTCCTCACTGAACATGCATTGCTATTCTGGACTGGCACTGCTGAATTAAGTTTGTCCCATGTGTTTTCCACAGAGTCTTTAATGAATGTGAGCTGCCTGGAAGCAAAGCCTTTGGGAGCACAAAGCAAATGAAGGAACAAACTTTTAATCGAAGAATCTAAGTATGCTCAGAGCTTGGTTGTATGAAAGACAAGGGGAGCCCAGGCTTCTCAGCATCCCACAGGAATAAGTAAATATGGTGGAAGGTGAAATGCTTGCAGCCAAAAAGTCAAAATCACCCATTCTCAAAAATCAGGTTTTATAATGTATGCCACGTAGAGAATGATTCACTAATAATGGCTAATTGGCAAGAAGAAATTACCTATATTCTGGATTTAAAACCATATTAAATTTTGAGAGGTATAGAGCTGTAGTCTGAACGCTAGGTTCAGAAAGCTAGTTAATGGCTTTCTGATATAATTCCCTTAAAATGATAGCAAAAGTCACTTTCCCCTCTTCATGTAAAGATCTTAAAATGAATTACATTTTGCAAATGCAGATAGAAAAATTATAAACATAAAGGCAACTCTGGAATTTTCAAAAATGTCTGTCACTTTTTCTGTGAATTAATCATTACAAATTACAGTGAAACACATTTTGAATCCCTGTTGTTTAACTAATGTTTTGCAGTTATTTTCTTAGGCTTAAAATATTCATGTGAGGACACGTTTCATATATCCCAAACCCATTTTACAACGTTTTTTACCAAGGAAAAAAGGAAGACACAATTTCTTTATTATCTGGCTATGTAATTCAGATGGGAGGACTGTATACAATGGTGAAAACCTCATAACCCATCTAGAATACAATGTAATATCCCCAGGTGATCTTCAGATTTGCAAAACTACTCAAAGGTGAGATTTCTGTATCTTTGCAGAAGACTTATTTTCACAATAACACTCTGCTGGATAAGATCTATTCAGATAAGAAAACGTTCCCAGATATGGCTCCTAGAAAGGGTTATAGATCCACAGCATCATTTATCAAAAGACAAATGTAAGTACCCTTGAAATCAAAGGCATGTGTTCAACTCTGCAAGAGCTTGCCTGCTCCAAAGCCAGTTAGCTCTGCAGTACAACCCAAGTACTCAAGTGTTCTGGTGAACAACTCCTGTGAAACTATATGGCATGATTCTGAGTCATGTCAAGGTCTCCACACACACAGACCTATCAAAATAGGCTCTGTGCAAAGCATGTCTCTGCACTGTAATGATGGTGATGACAGCTTAGGTGCATATCTAAATGATACTTTAAACTAATCAGTTAGCTAATTTTAAGCTAAGTAGGAAATTTCAAAATGTTTGAGCTCAGTTTGTGCCACAAAAAGCACCCAGTAAATAAAATAAACACCTAAACTGTCATTCTGTGCTGAGCTTGGCAGCAACAGCTAAACTAGCTAATCATTGTGTTCACAAGGCCATCGCTGCTGCACTACAAACACACAACTGCTGCCCCACACATGTCCACTCAGAAACGGAGCAGGAGGTATGGAGGCTGCAAGTGCAAAATGCCTTTAGCAGAACTTTATGCTGGTAAGAACCTCGAGTGTCTGAGCATCTTCTTTGAGCATCTGTGAGAAGGAATCACAATCACTCCCTTCCAGAAGGACAAACTAGTTCTATATCCAAGGTTTTAACTCTAACAGATGTATTCAAGCTATCCTTAGATTCATGTTGGGGCAGCCGGGGTGAAAGTAGCTTTATATAAGGCTGCTTAATTTACAACATAATCTGATGGAGAAAATAGAGCTTCTACAGGTTTTCCCTATAAACAAGTTTATAATGTTTAATCAGCTCACTCTCTTCCAGTCCTAATGAAAATGCAGAGATTATGAACACCCATACTTCTCGTGTGAAAATACCGTGAGTAGTCTTTGCATTTCATTTTTATCAACTCATTGTTTTGGATCATTACTGAGATTTCTTCAAATCTAGAAATGGGAACAGGAGATTAGAGTTTATTTGTATTCTATTTAAAAAAATTAAAAAATTAACAGCATAAAGATTTATTGAACTAATAACAAAATACAGATATCTTGCTGAGAATTACAGTGTTACACAGCAACAATTTCTGCATCTTGGATTATTTTAATGAACATATCAAAAGGATAAAATAAAACAGTTAATATTTTTGAGGCTGGATAATAAATATTGTTGACTTTTGTGTTTTATTTCATTGCTCTGTAGCTCAGAAACTTGAAGATATACCATTTTTTAAATATACCACGTGTTTAAAATACTAGGGATCTCTTTCACATATACTCCCAAGATGGATCTAACTGCCAGACTTACTAGTTTATGTTTATAACATTTACTTGACATCTAGCATCATCTATTGATGGAAAATAATGAAATTTTGAATATGAGTAAAACATCACTTTTCTTGGAATACTGTGAACATATTCACTTGAAATAAATTTCACTTTCTGAAACAGTTCTAGATCTAACCTATAAGATGCTGAGCACCTTCCTTTCTTGAGGGCTGTACCCAAAATGTTTTTTCCAAAATTGTATATATAAACTGTTTTCCACAGAAGATCTTTTCTGCTAATAAGTCACCCCTGCTTTAAGAAAGTTGTTGGCATGTACCTGTTGGAGCGTGTCCAGAGGAGAGCCACAAAAATGATCCAAGGGCTGGAGCACCTCTCCTATGAGGACAGGCTGAGAGAGTTGGGGCTGTTCAGCCTGGAGAAGAGCAGGCTCCGGAGGGACCTTATAGAATCTTCCAGTACCTGAAAGGTGCCTGTAAGAAAGCTGGGGAGGAACTGTTCACAAGAGCATGTAGCAATAGGATGAGGGCTAATCGTTTTAAACTAGAAAAGGGTAGATTTAAGTTGGATAGTAGGAAAAAGTTTTTCAGTATGAGGGTGCTAGATCATTGGTTGGAACAGGTTGCCCAGAGAGGTAGTGGAGGCCCCATTCCTGGAGGAAAGGTCAGGCTTGATGGGGGTCTGAGCAACCTGCTTTTGTAAAGATGTCCCTGCTTACTGCAGGGGGGTTGGACTAGATGACCTTTGAGGGTCCCTTCCAACCCAATACATTCTATGATACTATAATTCTATATTTGTATTTCAGAGTTATAAAATCAAATGGAAGAAAACCTTTATGTCAAATCACAAATAACCCATCTGAAAATGTTGGTCTATATTTATTTTCTATTGGGATTTTGGGCACAATTTCACTTAGCTCTTTAGTGTCTACTTTGCAACTGAGACTTAAAGTAACAATTATCATATCACAGTGTTCTGAGATCTGCATTGCCAGTGATTACAAGAGACTCAAAGGGTAAGGAAAAGTTTCTCCATAGGCTCTTGTATTCTGTGGATTAGTAATGATAGATTTGCCTCTCTGGCTCCTGCTTGAAAATATAAATTCAGAAAAACAAAGGACCTAGCTTTAAGCCCATTATGATCAATAGGACAAAGCCTGTTAATTGAAGTGTCTGAGAAGACCCAGAGATGTCAATGGGAAATTGCATCTGACTCTGGTTAACTCTACAGAAGAGCGGGGTTACTAATCATGGGGTGGAGATACTGTAAAAGCCAGGAGCCCTGAGTGCAACTCCTTTCCAGATCCTTAGTTGTTTCCATGGTAACTATCATAGACTGGTTTAGGTCAGAGAATTCTTCCATCTTGAACCTCTCATTCTGCTGTTGCCCCTCCCAGTGGGGCACATCAACATTTTTAGAAAGTCACTATGAATTTTCTAACTAGAACTGAATTCATAGCTCAAAGTGCAGACTAAATCTCCAGGAAGAAATGGTCATATTCACCTGTTTTGAGTTTAGGTGGGGTGAGGACACTTAGGATGTTCGCAAGATCTGCTATTCCACAAGGAAATCCTAACTTAACTTTTGGCCTTTCTTTCCACCTACCATGTAAGGGATTATAACATAGCCCATGGTGAGAGCATGTCTTTGCTGAAAAACCGCATATTTAAATGCGATATGTGCTATGGAGCCAAATAACTCACCAGAACACACACTACTTTCCAATTAGTTATTTCCAGTAGTTTATTCTTTATAGCACCAAAATGGGAAATTCTAATAAAGTTTATTAGTTATTCTGTGATTTTTTTATCCCTTGATAACAAAACAAGACAGCTGCAGGTTGTCATTGTTTTGGTGTGAGTTTAATTTTGTATCCTCATTCTTAAATAAGAAATTAGTTATAAGTGCACTGTTCCATAATTAAACTGCCAGAGGGAAGATGCTGATGTCCAAGAAACATCTTTACAAAAAGCCATTTCTCTTAATGAATCCTGTATTTTATAAACAGATTGTTCCCATTTCAGAAGGACTTAGGAAAGCAGAGACTTTAAATGTGTTGTAGTATAGATGTTCCCAATTAATATAATTGTGTAATAACACACTATTCTAAGAATCAAATATTCTATCCTCTTTAGCACTGGACTGCTATGCCAATGGGGACAACACTAGTCTAAATGGTGCTTGGTGACTTTATGTGGAACAAAAATTACCTATTTAGAACCATTCTCTGTCTGCCTTGAAGAAGGAGCTGCAGAGTTTTAATTCTTAATTATGAAGAGCATCATTTATATTGTTTCCAGCTTTCTGTCATTTCTTCAGCTCATCTCAGTCTCTGACAGCTTTCAGAATGAAAGGTTTTTGCAACAAAAAGCTTCTTTTTAAGCTCTGGCTTTTATTTCCATTTATTTGTGACCATGTTTTCTACTCTTCTTACCAACTGCTGAGGAATATTCTGAAAACTCGAGCACCGAGCAGCTGGGTTCTATCCTAGGCTCAAAGGACATCATAATAAAGAGCACTGTGAAACTTATTACACATTCTACAATTCAGCTTGATTTTTAATTTTACCTTCACAAAGTCCTAGAAGTTTCTTGTATTTAATGACCTCCTCCTTCTAATTTCTCTATACATACCCTCAACCTAGGCCCAAATATTAACCATTTCAAAATCTGACTTAAAAGCCTTCCAGTTAAAGGTCCTCCCTTACTCTTTCTCTTTTTGTTGTTACCTTTTCATCCCCTCTCTTCCCTTTCTTTTCCTGTTTTCCCTCTTCTTCATTGTCACAAATAAGTAGTAACTCTATCCAGTTCAGTGAACTTAAATTGGTCTAGATCCAGGTTAAAATCATAGTTTCACAAATCTTACTTTGGTACCACTTTAAATAATTCACTATCCTGCTGCGAACAGCCCACAGACACAACACAATACATCAATCCAGCTGACAGATGAAGGAGGAGGAGGTATGGTGACAGTCCTCAACTGCAAGAAGTGCAAAGTAAAAGACACTTTTACATGATAGTTGCATCTTGGGTACTGAATGCTATGAGAGCAGATATAATAGAACTGAGAAAACAAACATTTAGATTGAATATTAGTCTATGTCTGTATTAGTGGGTGGAAGTTGACTTAAAGTCTCTGTGGCTGAACACAAGTCAGGCATTCAGTTGCCACAGACATTGTGTCCTAGAGTCCAGGACATACCACCAATAAGGTGTTCCCGGTCTAAATCAGGGCTGGAAATAATATAAACAATACTTCAGAAAAGGAGAAAATCTTCCAAGAAAATTATTTTCCTTTTCTCAAGTATTATTTATATTATTTTTCAAAACAAAATCTAAGTAATTCTACTACTGTTCTGAGGCTTTTGCAAATTGAAACAATAAAAAAGCATGGTGAAATGCAAATAAACAATACCATAAAACAAAGTGCTAAGAAACAATGAAGTAAGAAATATGATTTGAATGGCAAGCAGTGATGCACAGTGAAAGAACAGATCTCTATTATCTTTCAGTCTGCCTTGCACTGTTATGTCCTGCGAAGAAACAGATTGCCAATTTGGCTAATTACCCATCAGTTCCAGGAACTTAACAGTTACAGTTGAAGAGGGTCTCTGATTGCTAATGGCAGGTTCCTGACTGGATTAATTTTTCAGGAGTTCCTACTGACATTTTTATTGGTCTCATGCTATAGTTGTGTTTTACAGGTCTCAGCATTTGTAATCAGCAAAGCTCTTCCTTTAGGTGAACACAACTATTTAATTTCTAGTATTTGACCTAATGCAGATATCCCTGTACAGCAGCTGCAGCCTTCTGGCCACAGACCTAACCCTGGAAAAATGCTGAATCTTTTTATCAAACATTACATTTTTCAGATGAGACTGAAATTTATTGCCTATGGGAGACTTTAATAAGAATAAAAGCATCCAGAGTAGGTGGATACTAACAGAAAAGAAACTCCTATTGTAGAGGCTTTGAACAATATCACGGAAGAGAAATGAAATTGTAACATATAGTTTAATAACAGTCCATCATATACTCCCCTATGCACGCACACACACAAACACACCCCCCCTTTTCAAGACAATTTTTGCAGCAATTTTTCTGACCATACTCTAAAAAGAAAAGAAAATAAATAAATACAGATTTGCAACTCCAAGAGGTAACACCAAAGCCAACAGATAAAAAAGTGCTTGATCCCTCTTATTGAGCCTTTGAAAATCTTAAGCCTTTAAAAATTAACTGTTTAATAACGTTATAATAAAATAAAACCAAAACATCTATGTGAACCTTAGACCTAAGCCATTTTCTTCTATGCTTTGTGTATGATTCACATTCAGTTTAAAAACTATTAGTGGTGGCTCTCCCAGAAAACAACTGGTGAACTAAAGGAAATTGTGAGATTTTAGAGAAATAGACTAAAATAGAACAAATAAAACTACGAAATGTAGAACCTGCTTGGACAAGGCAGCTGTACTAACACAGCTGACAATGATGCATTAACCGTGTCTGGAGCAATTTCAGGGAATTAGTAGGCTTCCACTAGCTCCACCTAGACAACTGTCTACCCTTGGAAAATCACTTATATTTGACAGGTTTCACAAGCACATTGAGACTTGAACTAGTACATTATGAAGGGCAAAATAGCAGTCCTACCCTGCATTAGTTCTGGGCACAAAGAATTTTCCTGTTGCAGTTCTTTTCTTCTCCAAGCTCTAAAGTCAATGTATACACAAATCACTGAAAGAGAAATTTCCCAGTACCTTTGTCTTTTTCTGATAAAATGAAAAAGAAAAGCACAGCTCTCTTCCTGGATTTCGGTATGTTAGTCACAGAAAGAAAAATTCATCACTTTTCCCTGGACAAAGAGGTGGGCTTCTTGCCTAGTGGGTCATAGATCTGCATTTGACCTTTTTATAGGGCAATCAAAAAGAAACCACACTTTTATCTCCTTTTCTCCTTGGATTTTTTTTTACATCATTCAGTTGCCATATCTTCCAGCAAAATTACTGTTAAAAAGATGACAGTTTTAAACGCCTTTCCATAAAATGCCAGCAAAGTCTATCATCATATCTCCATAGGTTTTAAATGATTTGTAGTTTACAGTCAAAACTGCATTTTCCAGTTCAGTGAATCCTTTCACTGACTGTTGCTCCAACATCCTTGTTGTTTCCCATTAATGAACAGAAAGTCACCATATGACTTATAATAAATTGGATATAATCACAAAGATATTACTTTGGTCCAAGTGGATTATTCCCTTTTTCTAAAGCTGTGATAAGATTTCTTTGAATCATTTTCAAATCTCCAGCACAACACATTCACCCCAATTCTGAAGGTCCTTATTAGATTTCTTCTAATCTAAAATGTTCCTGGGGTTTCTCTCTTGCGATGTTATTGCCTAATAAATGATGTGGAAATTTGGAATCTTTCATAAAAGCTCCAACAACACGAAAGTAGTTTCCATAATGAATAGATTTCAGTCTCTAACTCCCTCTGTAGAAATGTTTTAATCATGAAAGACAGAATGGAGTTCTCGTGGGGCTGTTATTTAAAATAGTAATAAAAATATTTGCATCTACTATGCAACTGTGAAATATGGCTTGGTGCCTTGTTTACAAAGGGCAAGCAGACGGTTATTTTACTGAAAGAAGTGACTGGCATCTTGCAAGGAATTTGAGAGGGAGTGCATTTGTGGTCTGTGAAATCCTCATATTTCTCACAGTCTGAAAAATGATACTGTTCTCAGTCTACAGCTTGATATTATTTGTAGGGGGATAGCCAGCATTTGGGGTAAGAAAGAAACTTTCCATATAATATTCCTCAAAGTAAATTAATAGCTTACATGAACAGCAAGATCCTGTTAAATGTATTATTCTCCCATAGCTTCATGCAGTTGCTATCTCAAGAATGATGATAGAGAAGATAGGGTATCAATCTGAATTTCTCATTTTCCACCTCCATGTTTTGAAGCATTGAAAATGGAAGGAATATATAAAGGCAACCATGTTTGCAGATACTGGTAAACATCTAAATAACATGAATCTTGGCTTTAACTGCAAACAGGACTCCAACAACAATATTTTACTCCAGCTGCACATCGTGCATTTATTAGCAATTAACACCATTTTGATTTAATTTCTAGTTTCTTCTATTCCGTTTTACATATGCAACATATACCACACAAGCATTTGAGTTTAATCTTTTAGTGGGAGTGATAAATATGGATGTGATGGGGGATTCATGACTCCATAGAAAAAAACCTCTGGGATTTGATTTTATATATAAGTAAGTAATGTAAATATTAATAAAATTGATTATATTATTTCATTACTAATCTAATATTGGATGCATAAGTAATGAAATAGTGACAATAGCCTTACTGACATATGTAGTTTCCTTTGACTGCAAATGTGCAGGAAAATACATTAATTCCAAGTGGTTTACTGGATGATAACTATTAAACTATAGATAGGTGTGCATGGGAAGAAGTAAATGGACTGTAATATTTACTTAAGCGCAGTATTCAATAAAGCCTTGGGTGAATTTTATTTTTCATGTTAGAATAATTTGCTCTGAATACAGCAACACAATTATATTTCAAGGAATATATGTTTAAAAAAAATTTTCAAGATTGTCCTGAATCAATCAGCAAACAAATTGGAACATGGGGTAAGCAACAAAACCAAAACAAAAACAGATTAAATTTACAATGGAAAGCAAACGTTTGATTAGAAAAAAACCCCAAACACCTTGAAAAACTGTTTAATTCAAAAGTTCAAAACTGAATATTTTTTGTATCATTAATTAAAACCTTAGTGAGGGCAGAAGCGTTGCCAAATTAATGCAAGTAAGTAAAAATTTTGAAAGTCAACTTTTCTAACCAGAGCTAGAAAATTATCAAAAGCTAAGAGCAATGAGGGATCCGATACGGTACTAAAGATATTTTGAATATAAGGGTACACATACATCGCAAATTAATCAAGATTAAGACAGCATGTACCAAGCCAGGAATCATTCAATACTGTCATCTTCTAAGAATATTTTGTATCTATTTTTCTCTATTAATAGTGGCTATTAATAGGGCTTTTCTAAAACTTATGAATATTTTCTCATTGATTTTCTTCTTGAAAGTATATTTGGTTATTCAAACACATTAATATATTTTAGTGTTGATTGTGATTATGCTCTTAAGGAAAAGACTTATACAATGCCATTTAGAAAAACAAATTTTCCATGGTGTCTTACCCTTTAGAATTGTCAACTAAAGTTCATTCAAAAATAAAGGGTTATATTAGTCATGATTTAAAAATCCGTATTAAAAAAGGTCATGTTTTAATAAGAGAAATGTTGGTTTAATCATAACGTATGTGGAGGCCTACTGGTTTTATTTCTATTAGATTGCATAAGACTTTCCCTTCAGGTTAGCATATTGATCTCCTAACTCCTGCTAAAGTGTTGCATGTTACTATATTGACAGAAAAGGCAGCAGGATAAAATGCTCAGGAACCTTTGAGCTAACAATTGTGAAGAGCTCCACAAGGACCTACTATAGCAAATCAGTTGGATGATATGATGACCAGATTAAATTGAATGTAGAAAATTGCAAGGTAGTGCACACTGGAAAGAACTATTTAAACTACTCATACGCACTGATAACTTCTGAATTAGTTATAAGATCCTGGTGAAAAAAAGAAATAAAAATGAAGGAGTCATCAAGGAGAACTGAATAAAGACATTTGTTCAACATGCAGCCAATACCTAAAAATCATTATAAAACATTAGGTTGCATTAAGAAGGAAATACAGAATACTATTAAAGCTATAATCTTAATATCTAAATCACTGGTGCATCCTCACTTTCAATAGTATATGCAGGTGTGATAGTTTCACTGGGCCAGCCCTTGGCCAGCAGCCAACACAGCCATTCACCCACTTCCCCCCACAGGGGATAGGGGAGAGGACTGGGGGGCAAGGATAAGAAGGCTTGTAGGTTGATATAAGAACAGTTGAATAATAGAGAGAAAACTTAAAATAATACTAACATTAAAATAGTAGTGATAATGAGAACAGTAACAAAATATGCAAATGAGTGACACCCAATGTTGTAGCTCAGCCCCCTCCTGACCGAGCCCGGCCTGTTCCCAGATAACGATCCTGGAAGAGCGACAATCCCGAACCGAAACCGCAATCCCAGGAGAGCGAGAGCCCCAGCGAAAGCCAGAGAGGAAGAAACCCTCATGATATAGTTGACCTGACGTGATATCATATGGAATACCCCTGGGCAGCCAGGGCAGGTGTTCCATAGCACGTGAGGGTATTCCATACCACGTGACTTCATGCTCAGCATTTAAACAGGGAAGCTGCAGGAAGAGAGGGCTGCTGGGTACTGTAGTTTGTGAGCCAGTCGGGTGGTGAGCTGTTTCTTTCCATTTGCCACTTGTGTTGTATATTCTTTCATTAGTACTGTTATTGTTGTTGTTTGATGTTGTTTCTACCTTACTATTCCAGTAAACTGCTCGTGTCTCAACCCCTGAGCCCTGTTCATTTATATTTTCAGTTCCACATACCACCGGAGGGTGGGGCAGGCAGTGACCCTTCCTGGTTAAACCATGTCAACACCATATTAACTAGTGCTACAAGACATTACTGAAGCAGAGTCTGGTAAAACTTTAAAAAACAACCACAGTGAACCAAGTTGTACTGAGTAATCACCAACTCATGTCAACACCAGTATTAACTACAAGATATTACTGAAGCAGAGTCTGGTAAAACTTTAAAAAACAACCACAGTGAACCAAGTTGTACTGAGTAATCACCAACTGCAACTTCTGTACTATCTTGAGTCAGCATGTTCTGTCCCACAACCTACCACTCGTGCAACTGGCATTTTTTTCCTAGGCAGGGTAACACATTACAAGAAATAAAGTGTGCCATATTTCAGGATGCACTGTAGCAAACAGCATTCTTCTGAGTCCGTGTGCTGGTTTCAGCTGGGGCAGAGTTAATTTTCTTCATGGTAGCTAGTTTTGGATTTGTGCTGAAAACAGTTTTGGTAACACAGAAATGTTTTAGTTATTGCTGAGCAGTTCTTACACAGAGTCAAGGACTTTTCTGCCTTGGGGGTGCACAAGAAGTTGGGAGGCGACACAGCTGGGACAGCTCACCCCAACTGACCAAAGGGATATTTCATACCATATGACATCATGCTCAGCATATAAAGGTGAGGGAAGAAGAAGGAAGTAGGGGACATTCAAAGTGGTAGCATCTTCCCAAGTAACCGTTATGCGTGATGAAGCCCTGCTTTCCTGGAGATGGCTGAACACCTGCCTGCTGATAGGAAGGAGTGAATTAATTCCTTGTTTTGCTTTGCTAAAGAAGGCTATAAAAAAAAGAATTCTATTTACTTCCCTTCTAAAGAGAAAAACTGGATTATAATATCACAAACTGTACAGTCTCTAATAAAATTAACATTTTAAAAGAAAAGTTGACATGGCTAGTTATTCTCATCTTGGCATGTTCCCTAGGGCTCTGGTTTCCTTTTACTCATCACTTCTGGAGATTCATGTTGGAAGTAACAGTGTTCCATGTTGTTTTGGGCTGAATGGGAGAACATGAGTGTCTTGATTATAATTCCCGCCTGGAATTTATTTGTGTTGACCACTGACCAAGTTGTTTGAATCTTAACAATAGAAAGACAGGAATAACTTAGTCACTGTCTTTTTTTATTCTGTGTCTGTTTCAATTCCAGACATCTCTGCATACACTGAAGAGGAACAGACATGCTAATTTTCCTGACTGGATACAGGCTCACTTATTTGTACAATATTTGTCTCTTATATAGACATATGGGTAGTTGATCTGTTTTATAGGGAAAAATAAGAAGCAAATGATAGTCTTATGCCAATTTTCTCAATATTGGATTTTAAAAACCCCAAACATAACAACTATAATAAGAAAAGTTTGCTGGAAAATTTATGTCCAGACTCTCATCTGTTGCAATTATGCTCTCGCATCAATGGATTTCTGATAATTTACAACTTGGGGCTCTGGTCTCTTCTATACTACTGCTACTTTATAACTCTTTTTTTCTTAGGATTCTTCATTTTCTTGTTTCCTTTTTTTCAGGTTTTATGTTCACAAAAGGATTTACTTCACTGTCTGATATGAAAAAGAGTCTGTCAACAAAGAAAATAAAAGTGATGAAACTCTTAAACTGTTCTTATACTGTTGTTAGGGCAGAAACACCATCTAGGGGAAGCTGCCTCTGAAAGACCTAGGTGCCACATAAGTACATCTGTTGGTTTATTTCACCTTTACAAACTAATTTGTCTGGGCATTTTTTGTCAAGTTATTTTATCTGAAGTATTTCTGAAATGGTAACTTGCAGAGGTGAAAAAAGTGAAGAAATAATTTGGGGACTCTACTACATCACTGAACTAGAGTTTGAAGTCTTACAATGAAAAAGGTTGTCCCTCTAATGAAGCCCCAGATCCTAAAAGAGTCTGTATAAAAGAGAACTGTTGCAGTTGTTATCCCGCAACGTCCCGTCCGGTCGAGGCGGCACAGAGACAAACACACACCCCGTCTCTGGGCCAATGAGCACTGACACCAATATGAGGATGCTGCAAATGGCGTTTAATGCTGTGCGACACAGTACTATATAGAGTGGGTTCACTATGTCACTTCCACCTGCTTACATCACAGGCTAAGTGCTATTGGCTACTAGCAGAGAGAGAGGGGGGGGTCTTACCTTTCCGTACAGCCCGATATCTTCCGGCCGCCAGACCTTATCTTACTACAGAGAACAAATATTGAAGTGTTGAGGTGGGCAAAAGGAAGCCAAAGGTTTGCACAACTGAAGCAGCAAATATCTAATACAAGAAACTGAGTCATTTCACATTCAGCACTTCTTGGTCTAAGTAAACTTTGGTTTATGTCTTCATTACTTGGTTTATATGTCCCATTTATTTTGAGAAATCAGCTTCTTGATCTTCAATATTATAGATTTCTGGCTTTCCCAAAAGGCATCTTAATTGTTATTTCCTTTGCTGGCAAGCTGGCTAGCAAAAGTGCTTGTGCTTTCCCCTAGGCTAGCATAATATTGGCAGAGAATGCACTCCTCAACTTCTATTATGTCAGAAATTATAGATTTAGATTTGATCTGTCAAAGAGAACTTTCAGTAGCTATGTTACTTGGTTGACTGGGAAAAAAATGTCAGGATTAGCTCTAAAAGAAGACAGTCAGGTTATCTGTGTTGATGACAGGAAAGCTGACTTGAAAGGCTAACCTATTTTCAAAAACTCTCTCCCTTTTTTCTGTGGGAAGCTGATATTATCACGATCATGTTTCTATCATCAATCATAGATTCACTCAGTCTTCTTCTAGCATCATTATTTTCAAGCTATTGAAATTCTGAGTGTTGACTAGCATAGGATAAAAAATAAAGACTTCACTCAACTTCAACTCATTTTACTAAAACAAAGTTTTCCTCAAGCTGGCAAATTACCATCTTAACCATTCAAATATTTATATTATCACAATCATGTTTCTATCATCAATCATAGATTCACTCAGTCTTCTTCTAGCATCATTATTTTCAAGTTATTGAAATTCTGAGTGTTGACTAGCATAGGATAAAAAATAAAGACTTCACTCAACTTCAACTCATTTTACTAAAACAAAGTTTTCCTCAAGCTGGCAAATTACCATCTTAACCATTCAAATATTTTTCTAGACAGATTCAATTGCAATTACAGTAATGAGGTGGCAAAGAGGTGGAAGGAACACAAATAAAATTGATCATTTACATGAACCCAAAGGTAAGGTCACGTTTCCAGGTAGCATACTGAAATCTTAATAGTGTAATAATATAAGTGCAATTTCAATGGCACTATATTAATTTTGATGGAATTGTACCCATTTACAAGAACTGCAAATCCAATCAATCCATTTATACTGTGAGCATTTTTCAGTTTATAAGAGAAAATTATAAGTAGTTCTGACAGCTGAAAAATTAGGCTAGAAAACGACAGCTGGGTTGTTTTGCCCACCCCTCACTGATGCTGATTAGGTGCAGAGCAGCCTAGAGAGTGTGGAAAGTTCCCTGCTGTTACAACTTTTAACAACAAAATAGCTGGTCTCCTAAATGGACTTAATGCATGAATTACTAATTGCAGATTTATTATCTGTACTCTGCAGTGGAAACTGTTAGATCATTCAAATGCTCATTTTGACTCCAGAGTCTAAGCAACTAATCCTGGAAGCGAGCCAACAAGTAGATATGTTTCCAGTACACCACTGAATGTCATTTTTGAAGGTCTTCTTATGGCTTACTATTCTTGATGACCAGATCAGCTAAGCTGCTAGTAGAAGACTGTCTTGGAATACCTGCTTACCAGTTGATCAAGGTCTGACTCAGGTTAATGTTGCCCACTTCTTGGATGCAAGAGTTGGTAAAATTTGGCAGATTTCAGATTCATCCCTTGGAGAGGAAAAACTGATAATGGAAGCACAAATGTCTTCAGTGTAACCCCATTCATATACAACAGGAGTAACCCCAGTAAGGAATTCCCTGCCTTACTGCAGTCACCACTCAACCCAAGACTGCCTCTCCCTTCATTTCTTAAAGATTATTGTGACTTCAGCTTCTTTGCTTTTGATTTGGCTGCATTTCCTTTTCCTTTTTCCCTTTCTCCAGTCAGTCCTAGTTCCTGTGCATGCTTTATTATTTCCTAAGAAAAGGCTTTAGCCTAAATGGTTTCTGCTAATTCTTATCTGGGCCTGTGTTCAGCTTCTACTATTTTGCAATGGCTGAACAAAAGGGAATTAACTGCTCCTTCACTTAGTTTGAATGGACGGACAACTGCTTTTTACAGAAGCTTCAACACAAGTTGTAACAAGAATTATTTCTTTACACACACATATATTTCCTTTACAGTTTGTTTTTTGGTTTGTTTTTTTTTTTTTTTTTAATCCTCTGTTACGTATATTTGGCACATACTAGATTTTGGAAAAGATTGATGACTGATGGCATTAGGCAATCCCCATTGTCAGAGTTTAAGAAGTGCTTATATAAGCATTATGGTCTTATTTATAATAATTCCATCAAGGCCTTGCTTCTAGCATTAACATGCTGCATAACAATAAAGCTATACAAGACACATGGCTTTTACTAATGATATTTTTCTGTAATAAGAAGCAGAGCTATGAAAAGTCAATGTACAGAGCCATATGCAAGTATGAAGTCACACTGTGTGGTCCATTCTGCACAACATGGATTTCACTGAAGATCAACCCTACATGGCAGAAGAGCCATGAGGTATGAGAAGGATCAACGTTAACAGGACTCTAAAAAGTGATTTATATAACTGAATAAGAAAATAATAATATTTACTAGGTAGCATATTTTCTTCTTTCTCCCCAAACAACCCTGTACAAATGCTACTTAAAAAAATACTTCTAATAGGACTTTTCAGTGTAGTTAGGATGAAAAAACTATTTTCTTGGTTGTTAATTTAATTCAGGTAAGGTACACATCATTGTTAAATGTGGTTCAAACTGAACTTCTTCAAAACTTGTCTATTTAATCTTCTGAATACATCCACCACTGAACACATAGCATGACTGTACTTCCAAAGAACGCAGGAAGTTTATAATGCATTCATTGTTATATGCCAATTAACACCACCACATAACAGCATGTAGCCTTTCCATACACTGTGATGTTGCTCAACATAACAGTTGTTGCCAAAATTATTACAGTCTTCAAAGTGTCGTCTTCTTACCCAATAGTACATGGGGGGCGAATCTGCTGTTATTTCAGACACATAGATTATACTCTTCTTGTTACAAAAACATTCACATAAAAAGACAAACCCATGTTCTGAATATAGTTGTATATTTATGATTTTTAAAACAGTGACACTAATAAAAGTTATAGAAAATATAGACCTAAATCTTCTTCACTGCTTACAGAAATTTAAAAAATCTTGTAAGTGTGCTATACATAGGGCTAAATTTCTAAACTTTCATGAAGACATGTACCTATAGCTACACCTTTGCTCTTTGAAATAATATATAGCCAGCACCAACCAGCTGGCCAAGTTATATTGAATTCTAAAAGCATGAAAATACTGAATTATTGTTTCACAATTAAAAGTATAGCTAGTGTTTTCAGCATTCACATAGATACAGTTTTGTTATTGAGTGTCAATTCTGTGATGGCTAATACAAAGCAATAACTTCAGGTATATTTGTACCACTCTACTTGATCATGTCTCATAATGACAACATATCTCAGTTACAACAGCTATTTTACTTTTCAGTGTTTTAGTAGAAATCTCTGTATTTGAAGGAAAGTGGGAACAGTAGTAATTAAATAAAGAATTTCAGCAGTCTGCTAAGCAATTCTAAGTATATCGAAATCATAAAATTACTTTTAGAAATTACATTTTTGGAAGACAGATGCTGGGATGATATGACAGAAACCACAATAAGCAAAACACCAGATTAGTCCAACATCCAAAAATGAAAATGACAGTCACACAGAGCTGGGTTTGCAGGCAGCAAATGAAAATACCCTCAGGCTAATTGCACAGGAAGGAAAAAAACCCCCATCTGTCTCAAAGAAACCTGGTTTCCCCAAAGGAGATGGCAATGCAGAAGCAAGGAGTGCTAGAAAAGACAAAAGCTCAAACAAGCTTCACTATCATACTTTGCAAGAAATCTCAAACTAGATCTTCACCTGGCAGTCTTTAACAAGTCAAAAGTGACCTTACCTAAATAAGGGCTAAATAAAAAGACACACAATTTATTCACAATGTTTTTCAGTAAAGCTTGCCGAATAAAATACTTATGAACCGCTGAAAAAGAATTACAGACAAATTCATCTGGAAATAAAATGATACTTCAGGCTCATGGAAGTATAGAGAACAAGATGATGCATAAGATATTTTGAGTGTTTCACTTTTTTGGAACGAACAGTAGGAAAATGCGAAATTATATTGGTTTTCCAGCTAAGGAACTACTTGACAAAACACAGCATCAAAATGTGAACAGAAACACAATTACGGAAATATATTCATGCCTGGTTTCCTACTGAATTCTTGAGAGTTAATGAGCAACTGGCATTCTATGGTCACTGTTCATCCCACCAATTGTAATTATTTTATTATTACCTGGTTATGTGTTGCATCTACTTATTAAATGTTTAGAAAATAACATCTCTGGCCCTTGGAAGATTTTTATATTTTTGTGTAATGTGTGTTGTGTTTGTCAGAAACAAGCCCTGATCAGCAACTGGATCTTCAAGCACCCTGGAATAAAAACTTCTGAGTAGAAACTCTTCCTTCCTCCCAATCTCTCTTTAATCTCCATATCATATATGGCTGAATTTTCAGCTCAAAAGATAGTCGTAAATTTGGGAACTAGAATCCATTGTGTGACTAACAGAAAAAGCAGGCTTTCCTGTTGCCTAACATTTAACTTAGTCAATTATATCAGTTCAGAGACTTGAAAAACTGTATAAACAGTGGTGTCTTTTGTAGAGATATTACTAAAACAGGACAATGGCACATGTGCAAAAAGAAAAAACAGGCAAAAGAAAGGCTAGCCCAAAATAACCTTGATGCATTGAACTGAAATAGATTCTGTTTATATTTTAAACAATCATAGACAGCCATGTTCATATGCTATGAAAATGAATGAGAGAAAATGGACTTTAGAGGATTTAAATGTAGCGGTTACAAGAAGGAAGTGAAATGTGTGTGCAAGACAAAGCTGTCATGGTCAAAGCCTGCAAACTTTTGGGTACTTGAAAAACCTTGTTTCTATTAACAGTTATATTAAATCTTAAGTGTGAAAGTTGAAGACTAGCTATTTGTATCTATAAAGATTTTAAATATTTATTAATGTTTTAAGTATTTTGATTGAAAAGCGAGTACAAAGAGTTCTCAGCTTACAGGTACACTTTAAATAGAGGTTTCCTGTGGGGAGTGTGGGAACGTATCTTGGCATACCTTGAGAGGACTGTGGGAACTGAAGGGGTACGAAAAGGCAAGTCTCAAAACAAGGATATCAGCAGCTGCGTCAACCAGATATGAGGAAGGAGCCTTGAAATGTATCCAAAGATGTACCCTGGCAGGCAAACAATAAAGGATGCACACAAAGTCGATCAGCCAATCACTATGCAGAAAAGGGTGTGTGAACAGCTCATGCTACGAGTAATTAGTCAATAACATATTAACAGATGTGGGTGATTTCATTAGTTTAGGGTATAAATATAACTGTATTAGAACAAATAAATGGCTTCTTGCTTGATCATATTGATCATGTGCAGAGTCCATCATTGCGTTCCTGCAGTTTCCAGCTGCATGTATCTCTGCAGAAAAAAGGACCATCAGATTCACAACTGGATAGTTAATTCAGTATAACTTACGGAAAAAGCTTAAACCTGATATTATATTTGGCCTCATAAGATCTTTTAAAAAAAAGTCTGCAAGAGAGAGTGAATAAATTATACACAGCATTTCTGGATTTTTTTTTAAATTTATTTAAATCATTTGTATTAAACCACTTCCCTCAAAACACAAACAGGTCCTGACCTTACCTCTTTGAGTATTTCTTGAATATGTCAATTATAATATCACTATTTCAACAGGATCACGGTAACTCTAAAGAGTTAGTTACTTTCTAGACATCAAATGGACTAATCTTCTTCCAGCTCACATTTTTTTCCTTCTTTTCTATAGCTTTGGAGGAATTTGTGAGAAAATGGAGATACACTTATAAGAAGTGTTTTGTCAAAGCTTATATTGTAACTGTTAATCATATAGAGTACCCAGATCACTCAGTGGATGGCTGCAGATGGATTTTAAAAATCCTAGAAGAATAACAAAGAGTCAGATATATTCTGCACTCATTCCACATACAGAATACATACGCCTTTTTTATTCTTACTGAGCTGACCTGCAGTTAAATGGGGTTAAATACACTTTTTCAAAAGAATTTGCACCTTGAGCATATACGTCTCATGCATCTGACCCTTCAAGGCCTTTGTAATTAAAGACAGACCATATCATCATTTGCTAAATGCACTTGGAATTAATGCAATTCACCAATTCACCATGGCACTTCTAATGTATTACAAAACATTTTACTTGGATTCCAGTACAAGATAGAACGACTACCAATGTAATGAAATCATTGCAGCCATCAACAAAATCACAGTTGTATAAAATCCTGACCCTGTAGCAGAAAAACCTGAGTGGGATAGTGATGAAGACAAAATAGAGCAATTCCATCAAAGTCGAGACAGGCACAAATGCAATCGAGTAAACACAGTACCAGGGTTAGGGAACTTGGCACTGTCCTAGTGTGCTACAGAGCTTAAGCTCACACAAACCTAGTCTGCCACAAACTTATTTAAAATGGTCTCCTTGGGAAAAAAACTTTCAGGCATTCAACAGTCAATATATTTGATATGTTGCCCTATCCTCCGCCTGTTCCAGACTCCAAAACTATTCCAATCCTGTAAAAACAGCAAGATCAGGAAGAGAAAGAAATGTGCATGTTGACTTAACTAGGCAGTCATTGGCTGCAGATTTACTAATAAGCAAGGGAATGGCATACACCAGTAGTGTACTGCTGGATATGTAGTGTACTGCTTCAAAGGGATAACATGATTGAAGAGAAACGTCCTGACTGACCAAAACACTGAGGTTCTTTTCCCTGAACATCTCTCACTCTGAATCTAGAGGCATGAGTAAGCCACTGCCCTGGATATTGTGTTCATGCCACCAGTAGTTAAAGCAGCTGCATAAATTCCATTAAGCCTCACCTCTCTATCCTTGCCTGCTTTGAGACAGTTTATTGCAGATTAGTAAAGTGGCCGTTTAGCTGACTTTGCCACTCACGTCATCCACTCCCACTAAAGCTAATGCAGTCTGCTGTAGATTTGACCATTGTCAAGCATGATGCCTTCTCCCTGTCTATTCCACTTGTACCAGACTGGATGTCAGTCAACAGTCTTCTCAAAGCTATCTTGAAACTTTTGATGATACAGGTGCACAAACTAATAAATCCAATAAAGTTGTTTTAATATCAAGTTCTTTTTGAAATGGGAGTTCATTTTGACAAAAAAAAATATCTATGATAAATATAAAATTATTATAATTAATGAATTATATTTTTTTTCAAGCTCAGAAACTATTTCCATAAATTATCAAGCAACAAAAAACTCAAATTCTTTAAAAAAAATTTCTCTGGCTGTATCTTTTTGATGCTTCCAATACACTTTAAAAATATTCAGACAATTGAGAAGAGCATAGTCAGGGCATTGTGGATGCCACGCTTCCTGCAGAGTTTAATACCAGCTTCCTGCAGAGTAAACAGGTCTTGCATCTAAGTTACTGATTAAAGCCACTAGCTCCTTAATAAGTTGGGTGCCTTTTTTACTGTAAGCAATAACTAAGCAGCTGAAAACTGGAGGCAGTGAACTGAACCTTTGCTGCATTACACTCGGGGTGTATCTGAAATGCAGTCACTGTGCAAGATACGGGAACTAGCTCAGATACCAATAGCAGCACAAAGTCACCGCATGTGCAGTCTTTGGTGAGGAGCTGGGTACATATTTGGGCTTTTAGACAAAAATAGTAACTGTTCTGTCACTACTAAAATTAGCTAGTCTAAAACTAGCTTATATATGTCTCCATGTGCTATAGTTCAGTGCTGCAGGCATTGTATCAGACAGCATTGGCTTGGGATGGGAACAGAAGAGGTAGGAGGAAATGGAAGATGGAGAGAGACCAGAGGAAGAGGCAGAAAGAGACCAATGGGCTATAAAGAGAAAAAGGGAAGCAGGTAAGAGAGGCCAAGGTAAAAAAAAAGGGGAACAATTGAAGAATTTTTGTCAGATTTCATATGCAAATTATTTACAAGCACTGACAGAATAACCACAGTATGATGCAGAAATAAAGTCTCTGCTATTCTGAACCTGTAGCCCCCAAACTACAGAACCTACACAGAAGGGAATCTGTGGTGGTGAAGAGCTGGCTTTACACCATCTTCATGTAACAGTGAGTGGCTGAGAAAGAGACATCAGCGTAGACGCTTCTGGCAACTGAATCACTGAGGTCGATGTTTGGTGCAAAGATGCAACAAAGAGCAAATAAAATATCCTCCATTACTGTATTTTTATTCTCTTCAGAGGCTGAGAAGATTCAGAGTAGAAAACCCTTTCTGATGCACTGCCTGCAAAATAAAGCAGGGGCAGGTAAAATAAAGCGGGAGCAGATTTAAAGGTTTTCAAAGTTGTGGTTTTGATTTCTGCACATGAAAACCATCCGCACATGTACAGCAAACTGTGGCTATATGAATCGTGATACTATTTTTAGCAGCAAGGATCAAACTGGACATTCTCACAGACAAAATCCTGTATTATTTGACATAAGGGATTTAGCTCTGAAAAAGTGTTAGTTATAAACCAGCCAGTTTCTAAGGGGACTAATATCAATCCATAGTATTATTGATACATATGGAAACTACAGGGAACTATCCCACCCCAAGATGATGCAGAAGTACCTAATTCCTTGCCATAACCATAGTTAAAATGAACTTTCTAGGTGGCTGAACAAGTATAACAAGCACCAGTACTCTTCAGGGTCTACAAACTATCACAATTACACAAACTGCAATTTGGACAATGAGCCATTCTCCGGTGCCTTATTGCATGTGGCAATCTTTAAAATAATCAGACGGAGAAAATTAGACATATGATTTTAAGTTGACTGCCAAGTAAAAGTATCAATCCCCTGAGAGATGATACTAGTCTTCTTGTTTATAATCACAATGAAATATTCCTTTAAGTCTTTATGTGAAAAAATGCCAAATCTCTTCTTAATTAAAGTGTATGCTAAAACCTGAAAAGCTCAAGTAAATTTCAAATTGTTGTACAATGTCAAATAATTTAAGCTGTTGAAATGTTTAAATTTTTTTATATTTTTTATTGATTTTTTTTTCTTCGGGGAACAATTTCAATGTTGAAAGTAAGCCAAAAAGCCCAGCTTAGCCAGATGAAAAAATCTTGAAAAATATCACTTTCTAAATTCATAAACTGAGTAATAAGAATAAAGCTGAAGGAGAAAAAAAAAATACTTCTGTCCCTGTACAAGAACCTTTTATGAATCAAGAACTAAATAGCAAAAATAGCTAATAGAAAAAAAAACACCCCTACTTTTAGAGCATCACTTTAGCTAGATGCACATATTTTGTTATGCATAAGTCTGTGCCACAAGCAAGAATTTGTACCTGCAAGAATCTGTGCCTGCAAAGAGGGGTATACAGAAATATAAATAGGGAACTTTTGAGTTCCTGGCCGCATTGCTTGGATGAAACCAAGAAAGCCTAAGACTGTACAAGCAGAGTATGCTTTTGTACAATGTGGATTTCACCTCCATCTATACCTTGTCTGCTTACCAAACGCAGACCCAAGGAACACCTACAGAAGAAGCAGCTGAGGGACTAGTCGTCATAAGACAGGATTTTTTCCCTATTTTGTTCTTTTTCCCATCCTACTCCCCTACTAGAGATTTATTCAGGCAGTGCTTTGACTGGAAGCATTAATGTCTACCCTGACCTTATACAAAAGGTCCCACTAAGTTCTGCAAGTGGAGATGCACATCAGATAGCTTTCCTGTGGCTAGCTAGTGTATCAATTAAGCAAAGCTGTGGGCATGACTAGGAGTTACAGTCTGACAGACAGTCACCTATGTTAAATGGAGAAGACCAATAAGATAATGTTATTTACCTGCAAATCTGTGAGAGAGTTTAAAGAACCATTTCTACTTTTATTCTTAAATTGCATCAGAAGTATATAGCTCCTGGTTTATTTTCTAAAACAGCAACATTTTCCCTTTACTTACTGTCATATAATATTTATGAAGTACCTACACCTCCACCCCTGGGGTGCTTCATGGGCAATTAAAATGCAATCATCATAATAAAGAAATAAATAACCTTAATTAAAACATTTCACAGGAAACTTCCTCAGATGCAGAGTCAGTGGGGAGCTGTCTGTTTTCACAAAATTTTACATATCTGTCAGACTGAGATCCAAATGCAACATCAGGTTTCATGGACATCATCCAGATTTATTATATTCCCTGGGGGCCATGGATTCATACCCCACCAAACAGATGATACCCAAATGTAGATTACTTACTTGTTAGATGAGATTTTTTAAATTGCTTCATTTAATTAAATTTTTAAAAAGAGTTCTGGGTGCCTGAACCACAGAGCATCACCCCTACTCCCTTTCTTATCTTCTTTCAAAAACAAATAGAACATCTCCAGCAACGTCTCTTCCCACTCCTACATTTTGTTTTTCCCCTCAGGTTTGCTATATTATAACCTTTGATACGTCCTTCTATCATTCTCTCTTCAGTGCTGTGTTTACCAGTCCCTTATCATTCCAAGCAAGGAAGAAATCGGCAAACTATTCTCCCCCTACCTATAACCCATCAGCAGGCCTAGACTGTTCTCAATTAAGTTGTTTTAATCCTCAGTTTTTCAATGTAATATTCCCCAGAGGGAACAGAAGACCAAGCACAAGAACACTTCTGGTCTGAAGTACGGTTGCTTTCAAAAGCACTACACAGACCTTTTTTAGTACTAAAACTTCAGAACTGAAGGGGATGAAGAAAAAAGAATTGATTTATTGACAATGATTGGACACAGGATCACAGTTCTCCCTGGGTCAAAACTCTTGTTTGATAACATGATTTACTCTCCAACTCCAAAGCAAAATTTTTGTGCTTGGCATTTTGATTTAAATCTTCATATAAAATTATCCATCCTTTTAAAATATTTTGATACATATTAAGGAAATTCTGAAGAGTTTCTGATTCATAATGTCACGTCTGTGATTTCCACTTTTAATACACAAGCTGACCTGCCCCAGAACATGTCTAACTCATTCTTTCTAGCATTACACCAGAACATGTAAATGCTCTGCCAGGTTTTGAAGACAATGGTGGTAACAACCATGATTCTAGAATGTCTCTCTGATAGAGATATTGACTGTGGCACTATCTATTCACACTTTTCATGAAGAGTCCAGGCCCTTAAGGATGATCATGTGCTCCATTACAGCTATAGCAATGATGATGTCTATTTTCAAAGTAATCAGTGCAGCTCTTCCGCTCAGGACTTTTCTTCGTGCAGCTGCAAGTTCAACACAAATAGGCAGCAAAGTTCTCATGAAGCCACAGGACTAAGGGCCCTAATGAAGGAAGATATCCCTCATCTAACACAGAGGCACAGAGATTAGTACAGATGGCTCTTGCCTCAAGAGGCTCTTGCCTCTTTCCATGTGTCTGTGGAAACCACAGACACATGGAAAGAGGCATATCTCACCTTCTTCCCAAGCCTGCCACCTCTCTTTTTGTCTGGATGAAGAGAATCCAGCTAAGAGCTAAAATAGTAGGGCTGTGTTCAGCTAATTCCATGTTTACAATTTACTGTAAGGTTGCTGGGCTATATATATTATATATGATGCCTTTCATATGCTTTGAGTATATTATTTTTTAATTGAATCTGAAGATCACATAGACCCATGGCTTTCAAGTTTAGTATTGAAACATTCAGATTCTGACTTTAATTTCAGGAGATCTCTCAAGTTCTAGATAGGTTTCAGAAGAGAACAGGATAACATAATTTCCTTCTTTTCCAGGAGGAATTCAGGCTCTCTCATTGCCTAAGGCATTTACTATTTATTTTCAATTAATTACTGGAGGGGAGTTTATACATCAGTCTTCCTTCTGCTAAAACTATGTTTAGAACATATTCTCCTTTTCTGAGCTGTCATTTTATATTTTAACTCCTCTTTTGAACTAAAGGGAAATTATAAATAGCTAAGAAGTGGCAACATACCTTAGGACAACATGAATACAGGCAGAAATTTCATTGCACTGCTTTGAACCATAGCAGCTTTGTATGCAGTGATCCATTTAATTTGGTGTACAGGCAACTGTTCCTTTCACAGGTCTTCCTACAAGATACTTGTGATCCACCATCATGCTCAGGTAAATACAGCTAAGAACTACATGCTGTTTTCTGACTGATATCTGCATTTGGCAACTCCTGACATCATTGCTCTTAGGACAGTTTTACAAATAATGTGCTGGATGAATACAAGGCATTATAGTCTCAAGAGGGTGTCACATACCTCTGCTTTTCATTTCTGATGTTCATGAGTGCCTATGGCACACACTGTTTTAGTGTAGGCTGTCTGCATCCTCTCTGAAACAGCAATCCAAAACCCCACCAAACCTCATGCCACCATCACTATTTTCCGTGAGCCCTCCTGTCACCTCAACCTGAAGCAGCTGCAAAGGCTTCAAGCAGTAACCTATCTTCTTTTCTTTGTCTTTATTGCAAACAGATACAAACATACTCCTCCCTAAAACAATTAAAAAATGTTTTATTCTTGCCTTTTGTCCTTTCTTTCCAAGAGTGTGTTTGAATAATCAAAATCAAAACAGTAATGCTGAAGAATGGACTGCAATTGTTTTATACCATTTCTTACTACACAGTTGGTCATTGTTATAACAGAGATAATCAACATATGGTTACAAGAGGAAAAAATAGAACTTGTATATTGTGTAAAATCTCCATAGCCTAGATTGTAATTTTTATGCTCTAGAAATTCAATGTCAGTAAAAAACAGACCTTGAAACCCTCAGCTTTTTCTTTAAAATACAGAATTCTTACAATAATAATTCCAAGTGAGTTACAAGAGAACCACACATTTCTGAGAGACTTACTATTTGTCTATTCCTAACTCAATAAACATTCCTGGGTGGAGAATTTGTTCTGGATTACTAAAAATTGTAACCCAGATCACATTAGAATTGAGATTAGACTGAAGATGCATGATCCTCCTAGAGTTTCAAACACCCAGACTTTGATAGCTGTTTAGACCAGCCTATTCATGTACATATCTTTGTCAGAGAATGAGAGAGCTGGAGTTAATTTTGAAATTAAATCATAACTACAATTCAGTAACTGATATGTATGCCTGTACATCAAAATGGATTTGATTCTAATGAGAAGGCAGAAGTTCTTTCAACACCTGAGATTCAGGAGGAAACATTAACACTTTAAATTATATTTTCTTGTCATAGATAATATCTTAAGTACACATGAAAGCATATATCTGTGTATATGCATATTTATATGCACTATGAAGATGGTATTGGTATACATGATGTGTAATGTATGTGAAAATGGTCAGAATTTTTATAATTACAGCATTCACACAAACAGAGATGAGTTAAATTAGAGTACCCATTCTTGCCTTTATTTCTGTGAAAGCTGATGCAGGAAGGAGATGCAAGACTGTTTTGACTTGTAAATTATATTTTTAAATGCATCTGAAGGTGGGTGTTTTGTTCATCTACAGCCTTGTTTAGATGAGGAAGTTAACAGGTGAATTTGAAATTCAATAGCTAATACAAATTAATTTCCTGTGTTAACACCATTTCCTGTATTAATACTAAGTATTATACAGGAAATAAGTAGAATACAGAATAAGTAGAATAAGTTTGCAGAATAATGTTTCATACAAAGTAAACAGATGTCCATTCTAGGAGACAAAGTGGAATTACAATTTAAAATTACAGTTACTTGTACAAGTGCAAGTGTGATAAACAGAAAATTATATATATATTTTAATGGCATTTATATATTATATACATTTTAATGGCATTCAAGGAAGTTTCAACACAGAATAGTTTCAAGATTGCCATTTCACAGGGATTTATCTCACAGTAGACTGAAGAAGAGAGTTTAACTGTAAGAGAAAGAAGCTAAAGGCTCTAAGCCTATAAGTGAGATCTAGATAATTTTAGTGACAGAGCTCTTAAATATCTAAATATTTGGTGTGGGTCTTTATTACAAAAATTATAATGAAGTCTTTATTGCTAATCTAATTGTAAAGTAATTACATGGTGACTAGATTTATCTCAGACTTTTAAGTCTCAGAGTTCTTTTTAACAGTCATTACTTAATAAAAATATTGCAAAAACATTTCTAAATCCAAATCTAATACTTCTATCATAGAATCATAGAATGGTTTTGGTTGGAAGGGTATCAGTTAAAGGCAAGTAGAAGTAATAATTTCTACACTCCCCATTATTTGTACTGTGGAAGCCTGCAGGTGTACCAACTGATTTGAAAATACCAAAATTCCTTCCAGTAAGATAAATGCTGCATTATATCTTTTAATTTTGCTGATGACAGTTTCTTCTCGCATTAAGTATTCCTTCAAATAAAGAAGCATCTTTTAGTTACTATTAAATCAATGTAAGTAACAAATAATTGCTTCTTCGATCCATACACAGCTAAGGCTTTTAACTCATATAACAAAACTAGACTAGACAAAGTATCATTGAAAATAAGGTTATTACCTGTTGTTCTCTTGTCTAACAACAGGTAATACACAAGAGAACTCCAAAGGATGAGTGGAATGCCCTTTTCATATTTTACAACTGTCATTTTTTCCAGAGAGAAGATTGAAAGCATTTTACATCTCATCCCATGGCTTGTCATAAGTAATGTATTTCCATAAATTGGGAAGATTCATTTAAAGATTGTCAGACAAATTATGGGTTTGATTTATTGTGTAATTGAATTACTGCATCTATAAACTATATAATAAACTAAATAAGAATTCTGATTTTAAGTTTTAGTTTATGCTAATGTCTTAAATTCTGCAATGTAGTACTAGAGCCACAGCTAAATCTCCTATCCAGACAACTACATGTGTCTAAGGTCACTTGTGATACATGCATGGTCATTTTTCTCATCTCACCTGACAATAGCAGATGTTCAGAATTTGTTTTACTGAATTTGGCTCCACTGACTTGAAAGTTGCACTGACTTTCAAAATATATTCTTAATTAAAATAATAGTTGTTTATTCACACTACAACCAAACAATTTTGGTTTTAATTCTCACTAATGAAGGCTGTTTTCAAGCACTCATCACAGGAAATTATCAATTTCTTATCTGTTTCCCATGTGAGAAATTTGAGTTTCAAATCTCTTAATTTAACTGTCGGCATTAGCTTCAGAAGACAGCGAAGCCTAAGGACTAAATTCTGCCTTTGCATTGTTGTTGCAGGTTGGTAACTAGTGAAGCAGCTAAGATGTTGATGGTGGTATCCATGATTAAGTTACAATCTGATGATGATTTGCCACACTCCCTGAAAAACGAAGCCTTATATCTGCAGCTTTTGTTAAACTGAAGACTACTGAGAGACAACTATTGTGTAAGTGAAAACTGCCATTCCATGAAACAATTAAAGTATAGTTCTACCAGAAACCAGAGCACAGGATTCTGTTTTTAAACAGTCAGTGCTGTTTTTTAAATGGCCTTCAGAAGGACAAGAATTAAACTGAGGACTAAATGTAACAACTGACTTTACAAAGAAAATTTCCTTGTAAACCCTTGGGCATATAGTGAAAGAGTAAACCCTGAGACATGAAAATACTTATAGATCCCTTAGTTACTTGCTTAGTTACAAAACTTAGAAGATTAAGACCTCACTCAGCTGTTGCAACACATCCATCCTCACAAATTACTAATAACCTTGGAGTGGGTACTTATCACCTAGCTGTTTGCATGTATTCACTTGCTTAAATCATTAAACTTACATCTGCTCTTCTCAGCCCCTGAGAACATGATGGCCTTAAGACTTTTGCAGATGTTCTCCCACAACGCTGTCATGGGTGTCTAAGCTCAGGGAAGAACATATAGATAAGAGTTAATGACTGAACATTCTTCAAGGAATATTGTCCTAAATGTTTGAGTGAGGGGCCACTAAGCAAAGTCAAAAAGGAAAACAGTGGACATCGTGATAAAGCCTACTGAAAACCACCGACTCATTTTACTGCGTAAGCATGAAGGACATTTACGTATGCTAAATAGCAATGAATATGCATATATTACATCTATATAATGTGTGCTAAAACAAAGACACAGACACACACACACCTTGGGGGAGCAATCTCTGTGTGTGTCCAGTGCTGCAATAAAGAATACCTGCTTTCTAAAACTCCAAAACAAGTCTTGGAGAGTTTCTCTGACTGGCTTTCTCAGTATCAATAGCAGTTAAAAAGCACTGTGAGACATGGGGCCAGTTTCAGGGGCAATGTAACTTCCTAAGTCAACACAGTTACAGTCTCTTACTTATATACAATTATAAAACAGCTACAAGAGGACTGCAGTATTTTATATCATGGCTCACTTTGTAGTAAAATAGAAATCCTCACACAAATTTTCTGTAGGAGCAGAGTAATTCATTCACTTGCTCGCAGGAAACATAAAGGGGTGACAATGTATTAACATGTGTGTGATAGACGGATAGCAAAATGAGGAATGGAATCCCTCCAAACCTTTGCTTAATAGAAGCAGTCTTTCAAAACTGTACACTGTCTTAGATCACAAAGACAAAATACTGCCCCAAACTGGAAAGCAGAAGGAGGGAGAGGGAGAAGGGAAGAGAGGCTGACATATAATACCCTACAAAAATTGAAGCAGTGGTGCAAACGTGATATTTCCTTTAGTTATGATCTAAGCATATACTGGAATGACAGAACATAAGTCACTGCTTGCTAAAAGTCAATAATCTTCTCCTTTTATAACACAGGTACATCACAGCAAATTTTTAGTCCACTTTCTCTCTAAAACCTTTGAACTACATCAAAGCACATCATATGCACTTGCAGCCCAGAAGGCCAATAACTGTATCCTGGGCCGCATCAAGAGAAGCGTGGCCAGCAGGTCGAGGGAGGTGATTCTGCCCCTCTCCTCTGCTCTCGTAAGGTCTCACCTGGAGAGTGTCCAGTGCTGTGTCCAGTTCTGGAGCCCCCAACATAAGAAAGACATGGACCAGTTAGAATGAGTCCAGAGGAGGCCACGAGGATGATCCGAGGGCTGGAGCACCTCTCCTATGAGGACAGGCTGAGAGAGTTGGGGCTGTTCAGCCTGGAGAAGAGAAGGCTCCGGGGAGATCTTATAGCGGCCTTCCAGTACCTGAAGGGGCTACAAGAAAGCTGGGCAGGGACTTTTCATAAGGGCAGTTAATGTCAAAACAAGGGGAAATGGCTTTAAACTGGAAGAGGGGAGTTTTAGATTAGATCTTAGGAAGAAGTTTTTCACTGTTAGGGTGGTCAGACACTGGAACAGGTTGCCCAGAAATGTTGTGGCTGCCCCCTCCCTGGAAGTGTTTAAGGCCAGGCTGGATGAGGCTTTGAGCAACCTGGTCTAGTGGAAGGTGTCCCTGCTGATGGCAGGGGGGTTGGAACTGGGTGATCTTTAAGGTCCCTTCCAACCCAAACCATTCTATGATTCTATGATTCTATGATCTCCGTATATATAAATATATGGAGAAAAAAAAATATATATATAATGAATACCTAAAGGAGACCTGCTGCACGCAAATAAGATACCAAGTACAGAACAAATGTGAATGTTTTCTTGTATCTGTTAAAAATTCACTGGTAGTTACACTATAAATGAGCGATCAGGATGGCAGATCAAAACAGACATGATGTATGTACAATATGACAAAAAGAACATTTGTCATGTGTTGTAGACATTGAAGGACATGGACAATTTCTTTATAGGAAATATAGAATTATATTAGGATTTGATTCTAGCAATCCACGAATTCTCCAGAAAATATTTCTCTGCTCATGCAGAATTCTCTTCATCACTAAGCTTGCAGAAAAGTAACAACTGTAGAGAGCCTGAAAGACTGATTGTATGAGAGTGATGCTCTTAAAAAGATGTGTTCTGAGTAGCTAGACAGCACTCCACAACAGCCTTTTTACACCTGAAGTAGAAAAGTCATAAATCTGTGATTAATGGGCATTGGTACATGAGATCAGTGACTACCCCAGAACAGTCAGCAAAATATTTCTAGAAATTCAAGTAAGAAAATGTAAATAAAAACACCACTTCTGCAATTAAAGGAGAATGACTTGTCTTTCTTAAACTATTAAAGGAGGCAAGTGCTTTCCCCCTGTGAAGCCAAATTGTACATATATTACCTACAGGAATACAAGATATTAAAACTCAGTACCATTAGAAGAAATTTCACACCATTCCAAGTGTGAAAGTGAAGGGGACTGACAAGGATAGAGTTAAACAGACAGTTATCATGAGCTGGCCAATTAGTATCATTAGTCTACAACAAGGTTCCGGGATGAAGATGGAATATCCTCAATAACATTGACTACAAGGATGTTATTTATCTATTATACTATTATTATTTTTTAATTTAAGAGAAAATGAAGGTTACTCTGAGTACTTGACAGAAGAGCACTTTCTTTGCAGAAGAAAAGGTGAGTCAGAAAGCAGATATTTTGTACCGTAGAGGCCTATAGACACTCACTAAATGCTTTGACCAGAGTTCCTTCGTCAAGAGCAAAGCCTGAAGTACACTCTAATTCTAACTGCCACATCTTTCTGCTCCTACTGAACTTGTACAGGAGCAGAGACAGCTCAGCACCTTATGCACTGCACTCACAGCGATTTGTTTCCAACCAAACCCCACCTAACTTTGAGAACTAGGAGTCAGATGATTTCATCAGCAATGAACCCAGGCAACACTTAGGCTGGATAAAATGGGCTAAATTTATTTAAGTTGTTTGAGATTCTAATGTCCTTTAATTATTGGGAGTACTCTCTCAAATGGAAAATGTCCAGCAGCTATTAAAAATAGCCTTATAACAAACTCAATTTAATTGTCCTGTGAATAGCATGAAATTGAATACACTAAGGTCATTAACCTTCAATACTCAAATTCTATTTTTCTACAATTATGTTTTCTGATCACAGGAACTCTGTGTATCAGAGCCAACAATATATACATTACACTACTAAACAAAAGTTGAGGCCACAGGGTCAGTTGACCTTGACATTTAACATTCATAGACAAAAATAATTTCTAAAGCAAGCATTTTTTGTTTTAAACTACTTCCCTTGCTGAAGGATACAATTCTAAACTTAAGAATTATGCTATTTTCCTTCCTTTGGCATGTTTTTCCCTTAACTATGTAATAAAAATGCTAGTGGAATCATATTGCATGGTACATATTAGCTATTTTATTGTTTATGTTATGTTTGGAAATAAATATGTATAAATTCAATTTATCCATCGTTTATGTTGCAATCTCACAAGATTATAGCCCTTCTTTTAAAATCTGAGTGCAGTTTACAGAGTAACAAGTGCTTGAAAGCATCATATTCTTTATGATCACCCTTTCAGAACATGAGATATCAATTCTCACCATGACTTCCAATGCGTTTACACTTAACTTCTTCTGTAATCCTTCCTTACATTACAGTCTCAGCACTTGAAGTATTTAGCGACTCCTTCTTATAAAGGGTAATGCTTATAGGTCATTTCAGAAGAAAACTCACTCCATGGAAACAGTTTGTTTTCTACACAATATTGTGAGAAATGTGTTGCTCTTCTTCACAATGTGATGTTTAAAAAATTGTATTGTAATCTAGTTTTACTAACAGTTATCCAACATTATGAGCAAAAGAAATACTGTCAGAACAAATGGCTGAAGATGAAATGAGAAGGACAAAAGGAAGAAATGGTGAAAATCACTGGTCATCTTGGATGTTTGGATGCTAGAGGGAAAAAAACAAGAGCTGGTAGAAAACTTAGCACATGATCAGAGCTGTGAAATAAGGGGCAAAGCAGGGATCCAATGGTATAACTCAGCTGCCTTACATTTAATTTAGTGTCTTCCAGGAAGATAGAAGAGAGAAAAGATAGAAGGTGATGTTAGCTTGCACATGAAGGATTTGCTCTGGATCCTGGAATGTGCATGAACACACCGAAAGTCTAAGAATGAACAGGAAAAAGAATAGGGGATCTCTCCAGAAAGCTTAATCATGAAACCAAATCAGCAAAATCAGATAAACCAGGATTTTTGTAGGCCTTTTGCAAAATCATTCAAAAAATACCTGAGTGGTGGGAATGAGGGATGTAAGTTGTCCAGCTATCTCTTGGGGAAGGAACTTGTTTTGTCTACTAAGCTCTTGAAATGCAATGGTCAAAAAGAACTATGCGCAAACTCTCCTTGATATTTGCTTCTAATAAGAGGAAGCAGCTGCTGGAGGAGACTGAACTAGAAAGCATCTTGGTCTTCAGTAACTTCATAGGAGGATATAGAGGAAAAAATATGTCCCCCTGAAAGCACTGAACACTAAAAGAGGATGCTCAAAGAGGCGACTAAACCTCCATTCCTGGAGATATTAAAAACTGGACAAGGCCATTAACAACCTGATTTAAGCTGGCATTACTCTGAACAGGGGTTTGAGCCAGGGGGACCTCTAAAATTCCTATCCAAGCTATACTGTTCCTTTGATTCTCTGATCCTTTGTGAAATGGCAGTCTTTTCAGCCCTCAAAAGGGAAAGGAGAAAGAACTGTGAGCATAGACTGAAACTGAACTTCAGTAAACTTAAGAATCAAACCAATATGTAAGTAGCTCAAAATCCTACCTCCAACAGTGGCTAAATTGTTAACTGAAGTGACTATATTCTCACTTGAATCCCTTTTGCATGAGCAGAATGGAAGGTAGCTAATATGGCATTAATCTTTAAAAAAAGGGTTGAAGAGGACACTCAATCTGCAGCAAAACTAATTCAGGTTAGACATTAGGAAGAACATTCTAGCAGTAAAGGTAGTGAATCAATAAAAAGATGAAGTAGATTAGTTGCAGAAGCTCCAACACTGGAGACTGTTTAAGAATAGGTTGGACAACCATATACTCACCCAGTAACACTCACAAACATGGGTTAAACTGGATGACTCAACTGGCTCCTTCTGTCTTTGCTAAAATCTGTGTCTGTCTCATAGATATCCATTCATGAATATGACTAAAACTAAGACTCTTTTATATTTTCTTTTGATCTTTCTCTTCTGTTTCCTTTACCAATCACCAGATCTCTCTCATCAGTATTCATATACAGCAGCTGATCACTACTTCTAAGTCAGACTCCTTCTAAACCTTCGCACCCATATTACATCTAAATCTCAGTCAAGTTAGAAAGCTCCACTCCACCTCCAAGATTCTGTCCATGCTATCTAACTATAGGATTTGGACCTCATTACCTGTTATTCATAATATAGTAACCTTTCTACAGGTCCCAATCAGCACAATACATACCCAGAAAGCTGCTGAAAAAGTCATTTTCCAAGTTCATATTACAACAGCTTTCTCTTTGCATCCTTCCGCTGGCTCCCCTCTTCTGTTGCAAGAAATCAGAAAAGGCTGGTATGCATTTTGAGAATGTGCATATGTATCTCTCTACCTTATCAAAAAATTCTTACTGAGATGGTGATCAGCCAGTGCTGAACTCATTTTAGGCTTACTAAACAAACAGGCAAGCATGCAAATAGTAAAAATAATTTGTGCTTCCTTCCTTGCGGTCCCTGATGCTTTGGGCATCTGTTAACATCAACATCTGCATAGCTGCCTCATTATTCTCCTCACATGTATCTTTGCTTAGGCAGCCTTCACAGAACTGCAATACTAGTTAAATTCCTGGTGTGCTAACACAACGGGCTATGGGACTGACTGAAACCAGCCCACTGATTCCTTGTCTTCCCTTTTTGGTCTTCATTTACATCCACTTTATAATATGCTGAGTTGTATTTAAGAATTACCATATCTAAACACAGGGCTTCAGCACATGAAGAATAATAATTTTAAAATGTGCAAAAAGTTATTCAGTATGACAGAAAGCATAAGGAATTTTCTTTCAGTTACATTATCTGGCATTCACATCTTTCTCACTATAAAATGCCACAATTTTATAGGGAAGTACTCAGACTGAAGCTGTCTCATTGTAGAAGAGGTGTGAACATTCTCCAGAAGTCTTTCAACATCTTCTGATAAACAGCGCTACTAATCTGATACTCTGTGTGCCCCCCAAAGTTGACTTTTCTTCTCCTTTTGAAGATAGCAGCAGCAAAGATCATTGTACTTTAGAAAGTAGAGAGCGCTAAAGAACAGTTCATAGGGAACAGTTTCATAGTTTGTTTTTGTCTTTAAACAAACCTGCTTTTAACTTTGCATTATCCATGGTTGTATTCCATTTAAGCAGGTGACAGCTGCCTAAAACATTTGGTTGGGTTCTTCTTTACTGGCATTAAAAATGAAAGTAAAATTAAACCTTTTTCCTCCAAGGGTTGTATGCATAGGTTTCATTTTACACACTACAGACAGTTTCTACTTCAACTGTTCCTGTCCCCTGGGAAGTTAGGTACCTGTATAAGCCCAAAGTATAACAGTGCCCTTGTACTTTCTGTTAAATGCTTGCTATTGAATGTCTTGATTGAGTGACTTTGTTTGGAAAACTAGAAGCATGCTCTATGTGACTAAACTCTTTTTCTTTCCATGCAGTTAAAATATATGGAAATAAAGTACCTTGACAATCAGCCCCAGAGATTCCTTTTGTTCCATCAAAATGAGAGTAGGAAACAGTTTTCAAAAAGGATAAAATCAGCAGAGGAAAAATGCAACTGTCAAAAATCTAGTATCACTAACCAGAGATATAAATAAGAATCTATGGAAGTATTTGACAATATTCCTTTAAGTAATACTAGAAAGGTTTGAAAATCACACTGTCCTTGACTGTGTCAAACACATTTAATCTTAAATTTGAAAAGTAGAACAAGAAGATGCCCAAATATATGATAGAAACTTTTTTTATTGCTGGCACTTTGTTCTGTAGGGCTATCAGTAATTTTTAAAATCATTGCAAATCAGGAAACTTCATTTTTATTTGCTTCATCAATTAAGAAAAGCTCTCAGCATTCAAGCAATTTTAGGACTTTGAGCCATTCTTCTTAACCAACATAGTAACACAGTTATTTGGTGTCAATTAGCCCATGCAGTTAGGTTAAGATGTTTTCTCAGGAGTGGGTACTGCTAAAAAATACAGTAGAGTGGGGCTGCTGACATAGTCTTCCCAGGGTTGAAATGATGGTCTGTATCCTCACCTGAATCTAAGTCCTTGGCACCCTAGAAATCAGTGGAACAGATATACACACAAGAAACTCACTGCTTAGACACCCACACTAGAAGCATTTGGGAGTAGAGTTTTAAATAAACTGTTCACGGGCTGCTTCATTGAGAATCAGAGAATGGTTTGGGTTGGAAGGGACCTTAAAGATCATCTAGTTCCAACCCCCCTGCCATGGCAGGGACACCTTCTACTAGACCAGGTTGCTCAAAGCCTCATCCAACCTGGCCCTGAATGCTTCCAAGGAGGGGGCAGTTACAGCTTCTCTGGGCAACCTGTTCCAGTGTCTCACCACCCTCACAGTGAAGAACTTCCTACTGTCCGATCTAAACCTACCTTCTCCCAGTTTAAAGCCATTTCCCTTTGTTCTATCACTCCCTGCCCTTATAAACAGTCCCTCCCCAGCTTTCTTGTAGCCCCTTCAGGTACTGGGAGGCCGCTATAAGATCTCCCTGGAGCCTTCTCTTCTCCAGGCTGAACAGCCCCAACCCTCTCAGCCTGTCCTCATAGGAGATGTGCTCCAGCTCTTGGATCATCCTTGTGTCCCTCCTCTGGACTTGTTCTAACAGGTCCATGTCTTTCTTATGTTGGGGGCTCCAGAACTGGACGCAGTACTCCAGGTGGGACCTCACGAGAGCAGAGTAGAATCACCTCCCTCGACCTGCTGGCCATGCTTCTCTTGATGCAGCTGAGATACAGTTTAAGCAGCAGCATAACAGCTTCTCTTTCTTTCTCGCCAGAGCCTTCAAGGAACAATTTTTTAAAGCTTTGTTCGTCTTTTGGTACTCATTTTAGGGCTGATATAACCAGTAGCTGTTTAACTCATTGCAGTTCATTATTTCTGTATGATCAGTCACTGTTCATGGGTCCTATGCCATGTGGATTTGATTCAAAACTCAGACGTGTGGAGAAATTAGTAACCAGCTGCTACCTAAATTATCAAATATAGCATTTCCATATGACAGAGAAATTGTAGAAGCTCCAGATTCCAATTTACTGAAAACTTTGGGAGAAACCAGGAGCTGATATGGATCCAAAACCAGAAGTTCAAATAATATATCTCTATTCATTTAATGTATCTCTATTAATATAGGATGGGAAACAGTAATAGAACTATTTTGTTGTTATTGTGAAGTTATTAATACTACAAAACAGGCCAGTAGATTGTTTTTCTGATTCACTGGACAACTAAATTCATTGCCATTCCTTGACATAAAGAAAAACAAAAAAGCATTTGAAAGCCTTTCTATCAGGAGAATTAAGGTATTCAATCATATGTGTTACCTTTGCAGGACTCTCTGGTCAGCATACATAAAAGTAAATGAATTACTCAGTAAGATGGGAGTGTGCACCTATCACATCATAACTTCTTCATGCACAAATCAGATGACTGTTTCATAAAACAAAGATCACTCAGTCACTCTTTTTTTTCCTCCCGCACTACTGTTCCTCTTCTTGGCACCATCTATCAAACACTTTGGCCAAACCCCCAACTTAAACTGAGACATAGCTTGATGGAATAATGACATTTTGTATCAGCTAGAAATCCCTTTATAGAAATCAATCTGTCACTATGATGTAGCAGTGTTTGCCATCAGAAGAAGCAAAATAAATAATGTGAAATATATAGCTGTTATGTTATTTAATTACAAGATCTATTTATAGTTACTTGGCATAGTAACTAGGCTGATACATTTCATTTTGCATTGTAGAATTAACTGCATTATTCAAAATGCATTTCATAGCCTATTGCCCCTCAGAAAATTCTTCATTTTCCTGTGTATTATCAGTACCACACAAAAGAAAGATGGAACCAATCCAGCTACACTGGATGGAACCAGCGTACTTGAGAAGTTGAAGTGCAAAGCCTGGTTCTAATGAAAATATGTGATGTAGCAATCTCTTCTTCAATCAAGCTTTGTGCTTGTGGTCTGTCAGATATATTCTTTTGGCTTTCTGAAACTGCAATCTCATCTATGTCCTCCTTCATCTCATTTATTTTATACTGTTCTCCTTCCATGTCATTCTGTCCTCTGCCTTCATTTAGTGGTCTCTAACTTCCATTCCCACACCACCTCCCCAGTCCCTTCCCCCTTTTTCAAGATCCAGTGTCCATGCAGAGAAATATTAAATGTTTCAAGATCTGAAAAGAATTTACAGTTATGTAACTTGACACTGAGATTAAAAAAAAAATTCTCCTAGGTATTACAGAGGAGTCCTTGCTTGTAGCAGTTCAGTCAATTTGTGGTTTAAAGAAATTAAGTGATTAAAAGAAATCTAATGTTGTTTGAAAATTTTTGAGTGATGCAGAATTTGTCATCCTAGGAAATGCAGTTCTGATGTATTTATGTTCCTGTTTGCAGGAATAGGGTCCAAGTTTCATTAGTCACTCTAAAAGAAATTTATAAGCATATATGGTCAAGGTGATGAAAAAGAAAGATATACTCAAAAGTCTGGGCTTTTGCAAACACAAAAATTCTGATGTATGAAACTGATTTATGAATAGTAGGTTTAGAAATGTGGTGCAGTACAACATTTTTCCACATATATCAGGCTTTTTGAGTCAAAATATGACTAAGGAAAATGGACGTTCAGCTATGCTTTTTTATCTTAATTCAAGTAATTTAACACAGTTTTTCTTGAAAGAAGTGGATAAATAGAAGTATGTGGTTTCCTAAAGAATTTTGAAATGTGATTAAAATAGTGTCATGTGTAATACTATACTCTAATTTTCATCCCTCCCTCAAAATATTTAGAAGAGATATTTACATCCAGACTGTGCTTTTCCTCTGCAAAAGTGGAAACATAAACAGTAGAAAGTATTTTCCTGTCACAACCCCATTCCAAGGTGACATGTCGTTTCTGGTACTGTTTGGGTTTGGTTCTTGCCTCACAGACTTCGGGCTAATTGAGATCTGCAGGAATTACTCCTGCACGAAGAAGACAGGAAGCCCTAAAGAGTGAAGGTTGAGGATTGCCAGCACTGCTAACTGTACCAGCTTTGCAGAAAAGACATGGATGAGTGATTCTTACCTATATGTGTACACAGATGCTTCAGTATGTTTGTACTAGATACAAACAGAGAAAATCAAGAGCTGTTGAAACTACATCCAAAGTGGATGGACTTTATCTCAGGACCAAAAGCCTGGAAGAGCACCTCAAATCCAAATATTACATAATCTCATAATTCTTTATAAATTTGTTAACCAGTATATTCTGTCAACCAGTAAAGACATGTCAGCAAATATGTCTTAGCTGCATTTCAAATTTCACCATCTTCTTAAAATCTCCCAAATTTATTCCATGTTTCAAGTCTATTTAATACATATTATTTTAAAATGCTTAGCTAAAGCATTATAGCAAAGTAAAGCAAGAGTGACTGAAGAGAAAGAATAAAAGAAAACTAAGTAACACACAAAAAATTGTTCCTTTCATCAAAAGCAAACACAGTCTTTAAAACAGACACTAGTGAAGATTTAAAATGTAAGGTTCGGCAGTCTGGGTGGCATAAATTATGATGTAGACTTTCAAGATACAAAAATGAAAAATAAAATAGTGTGCTCAGTGGTGGTGTTATGAGTCTAGGAAAGGATCATGTATTATGAAAAATAACTCTTCAAGGCACTTAATATCTTGCCCCTTTGGTTTCTCATTTACACCCTTAGTTAATTTCCTCCTCTCTTCTGTCAATACTACTACTTACTACTCAGCTTCACAAACCAGCTTGAGTGATTTAAGCAAAAAGTGTAACAATAATATTTCTCATTTTCTACCTTTCCAAACAAACACTGAGATTCTTTAAAATAAATAAATATGGGTACAGATTAGATACAGGTATTTAGGCGCCATTTTCACACTGACTCAAACAGACTTTAAGATCAGTTCAATATTGTCCTAGGAAATCTGATTCAAAAGTAAGTTAGACTTCTAAATCACCTAGAAGTTTTTTTAATATTTTACCTGGTGTTTAATTAAAACATCACAACCCAAGTAGAAAGCAAGGCTTCGCTTCATTATGCTATGGCCTGGAGTGCATCTCTGAATGAATCAGCTCCAAGCTGTAACAGGAAAGCATGTTTTTGAGAGGAGCAAGCACACAGCTGCTTAACCATATGGAAGTGTAGCTGCATGAAGCTCTGTTAATATCCACTTCTCACTTACATCCAAACATGTTGCCCCGGGGCAGGATTCTATTTCCACCTTCACTCCCCCAAAGCCTCCTGCTCTTACCATCCTTTTGTCCTGTAATACCTTAGCTGCTCTGAGAGCTCTAGTAGGTCACCCAGCCACATGACCTTGAACACTGACAAGCTTCTTGCCAAATATACCAAGTCTTGCACAGCTTATTGTAGATAAACATTAGATTTCTCTGGTAATCAAATATACATGCATCACTTACTGGAAAAATCAGTCAAACAATCTCACATCCTTTCCACACAACTGGAATCCTGCAAAGTTTTGCGGGGGACATATACTGCTTTTTCAGTCACTCACAATGTGTCGGTTCATATACTAACATGGTTTGACCCTATTTGTTCTGAAGTTTTCTGTAGCAAAACTTAGAAGGAAGATAGATGGGGCCCAAGGTACAGAATTCTATGCTTTGACAAACTAGATCATAAATTATGCATATGACAGCTACTGAAGAGCAAACTTATAAAAGGAGTTAAACAGCTAGATTAATATCAGAAGCATGAACATTTCTAAACCAATTATCTTTACCTGATTAACTTACTGATAGGTTTCAAGTTGACAAATAATTTATGTACCATACACAAGGGTCGATTACTTTCTCTGTTGAATTTGTCATGGATACAAGTAAATTCCCCATTTATTAGCACAGAATTGGAGAGGAGAACTTTTTAGCATGGACCTGATTGCTTACTATACACATTTCTCAGCAGTTTGTTTTAAATAACTGACAAAAAAAGACTCCAGTTCTCCCATGATGACAACAGAGACATGCTAACAGAGAGCAAGATACTAAAACACTTAGCATGTGAAAATTTCACTAAGGTGTGGCTAACTAAATCGGTAGCTCCTGGAACCTTATCAAAATTCACATGACTGCACTGAAATACAAAATCAGAACCCGGTACCAAGCACACAAACTCTACCCAACCATCAATGAAGAATATGTGTGCTCAATTCTAATGCTTATTCCCGTTGGGCTTCAGGCACTTCATCCCATCTGTGCTCCCACCATTTGTCTGTGAACAGCATTCTTAGGCTGGTATTTTGCTTTCGCACCCTTCTGAAAGTGCCTGGTGCCAAGGAGACACTTCATATGGAACATACAATTGCTTATGCTCAGAAAAACAAACCATGCCATTTAAACACCATTCTGTGTTGCAGGCTGACCAAAGACATGTTGGCCTTTGAAAATATTAATCCAGACACTGCAGTATCCCATCCAGGGTAGCAAGTTACTCTGGTTAATATCATGCCCTGAACCACAACAGGAGGACGGCAGACACACAGCCTCATTTCTTTAGCACACCCTGCACAGAACATGGGTAAGGACCCTGGAATGCAGTTCTCAAAAGGCATTGCCAACAAAAGGAATTTGGAGGGATTTGTTTCTGAAACCAAGCACCTGAGTTTGCTGTTTATTAGGTATGAATACCCACCTCAGTGCTCCTGATGTACTGAGGAAGCACTATCATGATACACCCAAAGCAAAAGTACCTCACTTGTGCCCAGTTCATTTGCAAGCTATTCAGGTATTGTGGGGGAAAAGAAAAGCTCACGGTTACCTGAATTCCTGACACAAACTGGCCCTTAACCCAGAAACTACAATTAGTTTCTTCCGTCATCTCTGTACACAATATAAGTGTAGCAGGAAGAACAGGGGTTGCCCTTTATCTCAATTTCTCTTCCATGTGGATTAATTTTCAAAGAAAGCTCCGAATGTTTCAAGAGCCTTGTCTTCTCTTTAACAGATGCATGAGAATGAAGTGACAGACTTTAGGGAGGATGGGGAAATCAAGTAATATTTTGAATGTTTCCTTTACTGTTATCAGTAGCATTTATTCTAACTTATCACCTATTCTAAAGTCATGTCAATGGAAAGGCTTCACCAGAGACTGCAACAAATTGTTTACTCAATAAAGGTCATTCAACTGGTGCTGTTCATCATTTAGTGCCGATGTGAAGCCTAGTTCTGACATTTAACAATTTAAAGCTAGGTAGGGTTACTGTTTTCAAGACAAGTCTTATTGCCAGACAGATTTCTAGTAAAATTGTTTTGAAGATGCTATGTGAAATGTTTCTTCTGATTTAAAGGCGGTATGTTTTTTGACAGGTCTGAGTTATGCATTTGTGGCTTTATTTACCTTGTTTAAGAATAAAGTGACAATTTGGTGTTTATAAATGCATTGAAAAATTGTTTTATAGCATATTTTCCCTTTGAAGTCAATATAAAAGGTCTGTAAAAAACAAGTAGAAAAATGCAGAAAAGACTTTGCCTGCTCTGTTTTTGTTACAACTGCTCGGGGAGTTAGATCTCTTCTCATTGCAGCTTGCTTTCTTTGTGCAGAGCAGAAGCTGTATGAAAGTTTAGCCCTTGTGACTGCAAAGACAGCTTTCTAATGTACTTGAGATACCAGGAGGTATTGTACCTCACGCCAAGCACTTTGCATTGTCTTTTTCCAGTCATTCGGAGCACCTGTGCTCTGCTTCCTACCACAGAGAAGATAATAAGAGAGACTGCAGTCTTCCAGTTGCCAGAAGATACTTTCATTTATATTGACCCCAAGCCAAAAAGGTATCTCATATTTTCTTCCTTCCTTTACCATATGTGATTTCTCTTCACATAACACGGTTGTGGTTTGTTTCTTTTTTAAAAAAAAAAAAAGAGACAGAAGACTGAATTAGGAGCTAAGGGGATGAAGCACAGACAGGAGTCAGACTTGCGGTGTGGAGCAATACCTAAAGGAATGCAGAGAAATGACTGGCTGTTGCAACACTTGCACTTCAGTAGTAGGAGTGAAAGGACCCTGCTAGTAGCTATCTGGTTGTCTTACTATTCCTTTGGCATGCACTGAAAGAGGGTGAAAGGTGGAATGGGATGGGAATGAGGTCTGGGAGGGAGAAAAAGTGAGTTTGTGAAAGGGAAAGGACAGCATGGCAAACAACTTTTCAGAAATGAAGTAACAATTATACACTGTCCCTTTTTTTGAAGTCTTCAAGACATTTTCAGTAAGGTCTACTTGTAATATCTTATGCAGTTGTGAAATGCCTGTATATCTACTGCAGAGAAGCTGTGGCTCCAGGTACAGAGTACACACAAATAGAATTGCTATGTAAAAGTGGAGTTATCATGTTTCCCAGACACAAGTACTATGGAGACACTGCAGCTTGTAGAGCATGCTCTCTAAGCTCAGTAAATCCCATATGGATCAGATCCACTGCACTTGAGCAGATAGAATCATAGAACCATTTAGGTTGGAAAAGTCTCTTAAGATCAAGTCCAGCCGTAAACTTGACACTGCCAAGTCCACCATTAAACCACATCCCTAAGCAATATGTCTACAGGTCTTTTAAATACCTTCAGGAATGGTGACTCAAACACTTCCCTGGGCAGCCTGTTCCAGCACTTGACAACCCTTTCGGTGAAGAATTTTTTTCCTAATATCTAATCTAAACCTTTCCTGGTGCAACTTGAGGCCATTTCTTCTTGTCCTATGGCTTGTTAATTGGGATAAGAGACCACCAGCCACCATGTTACAGCCTCCTTTCAGGTAGATGTAGAGACCAATAAGGTCTCCACTGAGCTTTCTTTTCTCCAGGCTAAACAATCTCAGTGCCCTCAGCCACTCCTCATAGGACTTGTTCTCTATATTATTCACCAGCTTCATTGCTCTTTGGATGTACTCCAGCACCTCAATGTCTTTCTTGTAGTGAAGGCTCAAAACTGATAATCTGTACAACAGATGTATGCTGAGTTGAGAGTTCCTACAACATCAGACTCAGTGCATAGGCACAGTGGAGCTGATTAGCATGTGCACAGCAGGCAATCTTCAGCACGTCTCACTATACAACAATCAGTCGGACCCACCTGATAAGAACTTGTAGCACTTGACACTGTGGAGATACTCCTCAGTCCTAGACTTAGAGAAGCTCATAAGATCACAACAATGTTTCCTATCTGATAATGAATATGCCCTGTTTCCAGATACAGGTACATATTCACAACTCGTAAACTGAAGCCACTCCAAATGTGGAGACACAGGTACCAATTAAAATACCATTAAAAACTCCACAAGTGCACATTTCTGCTGTATGCACTACAGACAAGTCTTTTTTCCTTCCTCCAATTCTCTCTAGTCACAGTTCATTGCTACAAAACTCCTGAAGTAAGATGGGCTGTGGCATGAACCTGGAATGTAATCACAGACCTTCACACCTTCAGTCTCTCCCAGAAGAGTTACTGTAATGGCATGCCTCACATGTCTCAGAGAAAAATTAACTAGACTTTTTGCCATATTATAGTCCGTTGTTGTAATTTCAGCAATGCCACAACGTAGCTTCAGCGTGTTTAAATAAGCTGTAACTTAATTTAATATGTAGCTGATCACAAAGACTTTCTTCATTTGAGTCACAATTTTTAAATGACACATGTTTAAAGGACTACATGCAGTTCCACTGTTCTCCAGCCATTCCTATTATGCAATGGTTATCTAATCTCCCTGTGTGCCAGTCAGTTATAGCCTCAGGACATTCAGAATCTGCTGCAGTTACGAAAGGAGAAACACACTTGGGTTTCAATACACGTCTCATATATATAATTTAAACATGATAAACAACGAAGTGCTAAAAAAAACCTGCTAGCCCAATAGCCCAATATTTTTTTTAGGAAACTATACAAACAAACTGACTCATAATTGTTTAGAGATAAAATTCTACATCATGTGGTTGTCAGATTCAGCTCATACATGCAGAATTAACATGGCACACAAGTAACTACATCCTCTTTCTAATAACATGAACTCCATGGAAAATACCTAACATTCTTCATTCATTTCAGCAATTTCCACACCATCCAGATTAATTTATTAAAATTATATCCTGTTCAGCAAGACAAATAATAAAATATATCAGCACCTCTCAACAGTGAACACTTCTAGCTACATAATTAAAAATGGACAGAACAACGGAAAACAAAAAGGAACCCAGTATTTAATTTTCAGCTAGATGAAAAGAACCTTCCTCTGGAAGGCAGGAGTTGGGAGCATCTAAGCCTTTACAGGGATCCATTTAGAGCTGAAATCAGAGTTTCAAATGTACATGCTAAGAACGTCTGGGGAGCTTTATACGATTCATCTCCTTAAAGATGGGATTCAACATCCCACATGCCATGCCTCTGTTGGCACTTCTACCGCTAGCCTAGTAACATGGGGATTTCTGAACAATTTTATTCTCACAGGATATGAACATAATTTCCTCTGTATTTGATCAAGTAAGAAAAAACTCTACATGACTGTACTTATAACTCCTACAAGCAAAATTGTTTGTGCATGAAAATAAAAGAGTACCACCAACCACAAGAAAAAATTGTAGGAAGGGATTAGCCCCTTGGATATCAAAGTAAATACTGACATGATTACAGATTAGGCGTGATTAACCATGTTTTATACCTGATCACTCTTGAGATCTCAGGTGCCTTCCTGAATCAGACATTTAAAATGAAGTAAGAGTTCATGTCAATCACCTTGTCCGAGTATAGCTGAGTATATCTGGAGACACAAGACTTTTTTTTTTTTTTAGCTTGCTGGAAGACAGGAGGAGTCCTAATCACTGAATTAGAAAATCATGATCCTTATAGTTCTTTCTCTCTGGCCCCATAAACCATGCACTCTCTGCTGCATGACATACTAGTTCTCCCCAGTCAGTTGTAGAAGGTCCAAGCCCAGTCCTCCCTACAGCCTCATGGTCAGGGCACCCTTCTGGGAAACAAAAGATGCAGGGTCTAATTGCTGTAGGCTAAAGCAGCCAGTGAACCCACTCAGATTAAGTGGTGGCACCATTTCCACATGTGTTTTTGAAGAAAACTGTTCAGATGTAGGATGCCTAATTTGCAAATATAGATCAGGATAAGCTATTGGGACACTTAGCTCTGCCAAGGAGGCAGATGTTCAGGGTATGAACAGGACAACATGAAAGTACTCAGAAAATTTCACTTGGGTCCTATTGAATTTCACATTCCCACTAGCACAGGAAAGTTTTGTAAAGAGCACTGTTAAGTGCTAAAAATTAGCCTAAAAATTATTAGGTGCAATCTTCAGCATATTTGTTCTATATTCATCCCTTGTTATGCACCATTGTAGTTTTGTGGCTCTAGGCTGAAGCAATAAAGAGCACAGCAACAGCAATTGCTTGTTATTAATAACTCTCAGTTTTGCAGTTTATTTGGACATTTCCCTCCTTTTCACCCCGCTTTTCTGGTGAACAAGATTAGTTATTCCTGAGCATTGTGACCATACACAATATTAATCCCATTGGCCTCAGATGAAATGACCATGAGACTGCAAAATCTGAGATGTCCTTCTCAGTTCAGTGACAATTCAGTGATGATAAAATGGATGTTCAAGAGCTCTCTTCTTGCCAGGATTATAATTCATTGTGGAATTTTCAGTTAAAACCCAATTCAGACTTATAAGGTCGCTTCAAAGCCTCTTTTGAACTTTTAATGAAGAAATGTCACCCAGCACCTTGCCATAAAGATTACAGAAGT
>NW_010292193.1:0-21543 GCF_000700745.2 Antrostomus carolinensis
CGGGGACAGGCCCTCGCTCCCCACAGGCTGCGCAGGGAGGGTGGGAGGGTGAAACAACATGAAATGTCCAAGCGGGGAAGGAGCCGACCAAGCCATGAGGGCGTAGCTGTGTCAGGACATCCCCGCAGCATCAGTGCTGCCCTGGGGTGCAGCGGGCACACAGTCCGGGGGGCCCTTTCACCGCAGGGCCCAGCTCTCCTCAGGAGCACGGACCAGGCCAGCCGTCACCAAGGGGCACCAGCGACAGCCGGGGAAAGATCCCCCCAGCACGTAGAGCTGGGCTCACCTCGTACCCAGCTGCACCCACAATAGAACAGGCCAACGGGACATCAGGGGAGTTGCTAACGCTGTTCTCGGTCACAACAGATACACCTCGCTCCCAGAGAAGCATGGAAGGAGCAAGGGATTCATTTTGCTGACGTGCAGAAATAAAGCAACACCCATAAGCTTTAGCTGTACATCCTGCAGTGCACAGCACAACATCCTATCGCACAGACAGCAGAGGAAAATCCTTGGCAATGTAAATAAGCAAAGCTGAAATCAACCAAACTACATCAGATGAAGATGTGGCTCAATATAGACATGGTGAGTATAGGGAGGGTCTGAAATCTGAAAAACCTACTGGGCTTAGGTTACACGTTTTCAGGGTCAAAAACTCCATGGATGTCCTGTCTTTGGCGAGGTATCAAAGGCAATCACGATGATGAGTACTTCAGGCCTTCTAGCACAAGACCTATACTTTCATTCTAAAAGCCTCAGGCAGTACAATATAATTTTCTTTCATTTTGCACAGTGGGGAGACGTTTCACAGAAAATTTCATGGGTGATTACAACCTATATCTTAAAATGAAACTAAAAATTTAAGCTCTAACATCCCATCCAAAGATGTTAAACATTGCAAAAAGAAGACCATATTTTTTAAAACAATTAACAAATACCAAATGCAGAAAAACTTGCATAACACTGACCTTTTTTTTTTCACCTGAGCAAGTAACAAAAAAAAATTGGCACCTGAGGATTTTTTCTGTTATTTTTCTGAGATTTCTTTTTCCCAGAACCCATTAGGAATCAAACAATTTTTTTTATTTTTATTTTTTGCTAGCTGCCTGTCCCCTGGCTCAGCTCAAAAGAGCACTCATTAGCCTCATTTTATAACTATGTACCTACCATTTGTGGATACGTGCTGTGTCAGGTACTTCCTTGCTGCCATCTCTCTCAGCTTCTCCGTTCCTTCCCAACCTCTTTTGCGGATCTGCGGTGCAGGCTAAACAACAGCCACCAAAAGCTTAAAAAACCCCACTTCATTCCAACGTGCCTTCATTGTAAGCAGCAGCGTGCACCAGCGTGTGACACTGCGGTGTGCGGTCACATACACTTTATGTTAGCAAAATGTGGTTTTCCTTTTCTTTTAATAAGCTAGCCCTCAGAAGTACTCAGTAAGGGAATAGGCATCCAATCCTGCTTCGCATTCAGTGTGAGCTTTGGCAGTTAAGAACCTTGAAATACTTAATTTCAAGACATATTTCAGACACTGCCTATCATCTCCTTCGCTGAAAGATACCATGTTGCATCATCGTCCTGACAGTGCCTCTGGTAACAGGGCATGTAAAGCTGCCTGTAGTACATTTCAGATTGCCTGTAGATAATTTGTTTCACCAAGATCCAAAGGTAATTTCCCAGACTGAAGTGTAAGACAACTTCTCTCATATTTCTGAGATGTTATCCATAATGAAATCCACTACAACTGCTAACTCATTCACTGTCTCAGCTAACATGATTTCCTGCTCCTATTCCCAGAGTTCAGTTCACAAAAATAATCTTCCTATCTTGTGTTTGGGTTCATGTTCCCCAGTTTCTGTGCCTGTTGAGACTGAACTGGTATTTATGTCATTTCCCCACTTCCTGAGCTAATTTAAGAACTGTCACATTTGATCACATATTCTTTCTTCCCTTGCAATTTCACATGTTCCGCCAGACACCTCCAAATTAAACTCCTGTTGTTAAATAACAACCAGAATGGAAAGGGGAGCTGTGAGGTTGCTACCTGTTATGCTGCAGTTCACCCTCTGTTTTGGTGTGCTGTTTCCCAAAAGGTGTGAGGGAATTTCACTATTCACACAGGATCCTCTGTCCTGCTTTGCTTAGCTGCCTCTTTCACTAGAGTCATACTTTGGGATGACGCTTTTGCAGTTGTAGCTCCTGCTCCCCTTAGTTATTGCATTAACCTCAACATCTTTGTAATGTTTTGGTTTGTTTTTTTTTTTTTTTCTGTAGTCCTTTTAGTCCTCCTTTTTCCTGGCAGGCCTTGTCATATGTGGCAAGCTGATTGACATTTACTTCATCCATTGTCTTGATCATAGAATCATAGAATAGTTTGGGTTGGAAGGGACCTTTAAAGGTTATTTCGTCCAACCCCCCTCCAGTGAACAGGGACATCTTCAACTAGATCAGGTTGCTCAGAGCCCCGTCCAACCTGACCTTGAATGTTTCCAGGGATGGAGCATCTACCACTTCTCAGTGCAACCTGTTCCAGTATTTCACCACCTTCATTGTAAAAAATGTCTTCCTTACATCTAGTCTAAATCTACCCTTACCCCTTGTCCTATCACTACAGGCCCTGCTAAAAAGTTTGTCCCCATCTTTCTTATAGGTCCCCTTTTAAGTATTGAAAGGCTGCAAGATGGTCACCCTGAAGCCTTCTCCCCGCTGAACAATCCCAACTCCCTCAGCCTCCCCTCATAGGAGAGGTGTTCCATCCCTCTGATCATTTCCGTGGCCTCCTCTGGACCCTCTCCAACAGATCCATGTCTTTCTTGTGCTGAGGACTCCAGAGCTGGACACAGTACTGCAGGTGGGATCTCACCAGAATGGAGTAGAGGGGCAGAATCATCTCCCTCAGCCTCCTGGCCACGCTTCTTTTGATGCAGCCCAGGATATGGTTGGCCTGAGCTGCAAAGCCCATTGCCAGCTCATGTCCAGCTTTTCATCCACCAGAACCCCCAAGTCCTTCTCCACAGGGCTGCTCTCAATCCCTTCATCCCACAGACTGGATTGGTACTGGGGGTTGCCTTGACCCAGGTGTAAGACCCTGCATTTGGCCTTGTTGGACCTCATGGGGTTCACATTGGCCCACTTCTCGAGTTTTTCCAGGTCCCTCTGGATGGCAATCTGTCCCTCAGCTGTGTCAACTGCATCACTCAGGTTGGTGTCATCTGCAAACTTGCTGAGGGTGCAGTCATCCCACTATCTATGTCATTGATGAATATATTAAACAGTACTGGTCCCAGTATGGACCCCTGAGGGACATCACTTGTCACCATTCTCCGTCTGGACATTGGGCAGTTGACCACTACCCTGTAGAGGTGGCCATCCACCTAATTCTTCATTGACCAAACAGTCCACCCATCAAATCCATATCTCTCCAATTTAGAGAGAAGGATGTTGTGGGTGACCATGTCAAAGGCCTTACAGAAGTCCAGATAGATGATACCTGTAGCTCTTCCCTTGTCCATTGATGTAGTCACTCCATCATAGAAGGCCACTAGGTTGGCCAGGCAGGAGTTGCCCTTGGTGAAGCCATGCTGGCTGTCCCAAATCACCTCCCTGTTCTCCATGTGCCTTAGTGTAGCTTCTAGGGGATCTGTTCCATGATCCTCCCAGGCACAGAGGTGTGGCTGACAGGTCGGTAGTTCCCAAGGTCCTTCTTTCTGCCCTTTTTAAAAACGGGTGTTATGTTTCCTTTTTTCCAGTCCCCAGTGACTTCACCTGACTGCCGTGACTTTTTAAATACCATGGAGGGTGGCTTGGCAACTGCATCAGCTAATTCCCTCAGGACTCTGGGTTGCATCTCATCAGGTCTCGTAGTATTCAGGTTCCTCAGGTGGTCATGAGCCTGACGTTCCCTTACAACGTGAAGGACTTTCCTCCCCCAGTCCCTGCCTTGCGGTCCATCCACAACCAGGGCAGGAGTTATCCATATGTATTTAGCATCTTTGTGGCACCAGGCTCACAACAATTTTATGACCAACTACAAGTTTTTTTCTCCAGCTTTCCTTTCTATAGCCTTCAGCTGCTTCTCCAGTGCACTTCTCCTCATCTACCATAAAGCCCTGAGTACAGCAGGAAAAAAAAGGACAGGTTTTTTGGTTACAGCTCCAAGCAAATCGCAGCCTGTGCTTCTCTTGGTGCTTTCCCCAAGAATTCTTCAGGCTGTGTCAATGCATCCTCACCACCTCCTCTCTCTCTGGTCCTTTCCGCCTATTACAGATGCACAGATAAAAGATGCTACAGAATAATGAGCAAGAACTTCACTGAGATATCCCTTGAAGGGATGACATGCTGGGATTTGTGGCAAAGGCTATGTTTTTCCTTTCCCTTTGGAACAGAAAAACCCAAAACCCAACCCACCTTACATGCTTGTAAGAACTATCTTAAGTCAAAAATAACAGTTATTTATATAAAGTTATATAACATTATTAAAAACAAAACAAAAATCTATAGGAGACTTCAGATTCCATGAAAACAGAAATCTGAAAAAATACAGCAAATTTTCCTGGGACATGAATACAGACTGGTAATCTTGGAACCTGTGGCTCTCACAGGCTTCCCTACATTGACATAGAATCATAGAATCATAGAATGGTTCGGATTGGAAGGGACCTCAAAGATCATCCAGTTCCAACCCCCCCGCCTTCAGCAGGGACATATTCCACTACATCAGGTTACTCAAAGCCTCATCCAGCCTGGCCTTAAACACCTCCAGGGAGGGGGCATCTACAACTTCCTTGGGCAACCTGTTTCCAGTTGTCACTTGCAAACTCACAAAGTGAAACCAGCTATAATTTTAACTACGTTTTACTCTGCAGCTTGCAAATGCATCCATCACAAAAAGTAACTGAGTTGGAAAGTGAAAAAATATCTTTCCTATGGTACTGTACTGTGGCCTTTGGCAGCATGGATCAAGATATCGGCTCCTCCCTGCTTAAGGGGAGAGTAGAGGTAATCTTTGGTAGCAGTGTGGCTGGCAAGGGTTATGTGCTCACTGCTGAATGACTTCCCATTGCGTACACACCAGGAAGTTTTTGACATTACTGAGCTTTCCAGTGCAGTGACGGCTACTCTGATTTATCACTGGGGCAAGACCGAGGATGCAAAAAAATCAAAGGCTGTGCAAAGTATGATTAGATTAATGATGACAGGCTCCACCTGGAAACCAAGAGCTTGTTTTGTGAAGGATGTAAGAGGGAAAAAAAACCTGCAACACTTTGGATAGAAACCTCACAAGTGAACACACGCCGGGGGACGTGAAAGTGTCAGCCTCAGTAGTGCAAGTGAGCTCCCACACTGCAATGACAGAAACAAGAGCGTCCTCAGAAGGCTCTTTGTGGAAATTAAACCTTCTTAAAAACTGAAAGTACTTTCTAATCATCTTGCTTTTCGTAGAGTATGTAATACCCAAATCTGGAAACCTGCTCCTCAAAACTGCACATCAAAACACCAGTTCAGAGATGCTGAAGTGAATTGAAGACCATCAACTTTGTTTCCAATGGAACCAGACAACTGCTCAGTAATTTAACTTCCAGGTATTATTGGTTTGGGACTCAGTGACCAGAGCAGCTGAAGATATTTTTTGCTTTAGTGAACAATATTTTTTCTCCTGCTCTTTTGCTGTTGCTGAAATTTGTGAAGAAACAGATTTTTTTGTGGATGTTTCTGATTTGCTGAACTACGCATTGAAAAAAATGTTCAAAGAGAGAGGTTCTGTCTTGGCTTTGTGAAGACCTTCAGACAGTTTTTTAGGCTATTCCCAGTGCTCTCAGACATCTAGTTTTCATACCAACACTTCTGTCTAAGGGAGCAGAGAGTGGGTTTTTTTCACTATGGTTTTTCTTTTACTCTGAAAGCTGTGTGCTATGGAAAGTTGCGTGGTATGTGACATAAAAAAGACTCAAGCCATTTACAGAACAATACAGCCCAGTCTTACTGTGCACTTCAGTCCTTTGCCTGAACTCTCATACGTTGCTTGATTCAAACTTGTGCTCTAGGTTACTTCTGCCCTGCCCCTTTTAACTAACTGATGAAGTACAATGGCAACAGCTGCTGGCACCAGAAGACAAAAAAGCCAACTTCAGAAGGCCAGAGTAACAGAACATATCGGTTTTGTTCTAGAAAGTACAAGGAAGGTACCAGAAAGTATGGTCTCTAGTTTGAAAAGTGAAAGAAAAAAAAAACAAACCCAAAAACTTCATTGGGGATATAGATTTTTGTACTTGCATAGCTTAAAAAGGCAGCCTTATATGGTCTTGTGTTGCAACTGTGTAAAATGCAATGTTGAGAACTGGTACCAGGAATGCTCACACAAATACCAGATTGTTCCTATGTAAAAAAGCAAACAGGCAAAAGATGCACGTATGCTGTGTATTCAGTTCTGAGATTCTAAGCTGGAGAAATATATGAAGATAACTCAGAGAAATAGCCTTTTATATATAAATAAATAAATACATAAACAAACAAATAAATAAATAGAGTAGAGGTGTCTAATGAAGTGCTTTCTCCCACATTTACCACTACAGATTTCATTGAGATGCTAGAGAGACTGCCTAAGTGCATCTCTGTTTTGCTGAAAGGTTTGTCACCTTTTTGCAAATACCTTGGGCTGGGGCTGTGTGTTAATCCAGTTCCTGGACTTTTGGCATTGAGTCTGCAACAAATGTCTCCAATATACAGTTTCATGCTACTGTACCTCAGAATGGTTACTCTGATTGCCTCCTCTGACCCTTTCACTTTCACCACCTGCCAAAACCTTTTACCTCAAATTTCTGTCTCTTCAGTTCCTCTGAGGCAACCCGATAGAATAAATGGGCTTAGCGTTGTTTCTCCAGTGGAGAGGTACGTAGCTCTCTGAACCGACGGTCAGTCTTTCCTTCCTATCTGCAACCAATCCAGACCTTAACTGTCCCATCGTGTTCACAAAACATCATTTTATAACACATAGACCTACCATATTCAGAAATTATTGCACCGCAGACATACTTTGCTCTATCAAACTATCCTTCATCTTTATACACAGAGCAACTGAAAATAATTCCATCTATACTCAGCTAGCTTACCATATTAAAAATAATGCATTGCAAGCTACTATAGAATTGATCATGACAGCAATTAGATTATTTCTCTGCGTTAAGGAATGACACACAGAAACTGAACAAGCCAGATCTTGTCTGTTGTAGTTTTGGAACTTAAGAAAGGTAAATATCAAGTGCAGTGAATTTACTATAAAATATCATTGGAAATCTCATCTTGAACAGTGCTCACTGAAAAGGTCACTTACATATACATCTATTAAACTCCTCCCACAAAACAGAATCGACAAATGTTCCTGCCACTTTATGCAATGTCAATAAACATTTCCAGAATATATCCAGACCTTGCAAAATCCTCCCCCACATCTGTTTCCTATCATCACTTCATAATTCAGGGTACATCTCCCATTCAGGAAACCATTTGGAGTTCATATAAAAAGATAAGGCTGCTTCCTGTCTGGCCCAGATATAGTTTGCACCACAGATTAATCAAATGCTATCCTAATTCATATAATGAACAAGGCAGATCAGTAGGCTTTGCAGACCCAAGGATCAGTGTTTTTTGGAAAGTAAGGATAACTAAATCAGGCAATCAGTAGATGCTTTGCCAGATTTTAGTAGGAGCAGCTGGAATGAACACATTTAAAAGCTTGCCCGTGACATTCACCTCTAGTGAGCTTTTGCTCCTGCTGACAGATGCTAGTAGCTTGATCTTCCTGAGATAAAGGCTTTAACAGCCCTTTTCCCTTCCCTCAAATCTACTTTGGTTTCCTACTCCTAATGGTTTCTGGTCCCTCTAGAAGTTACAACTTCAGGTTCCCTCCCATTCAATACCTGCCACAAAGTCCCTCTACTTCTGTTCTCTACTCTTTTTTTTTTTTCTTAATTCACATTTGTCTTCCTACAGTGTTCCCTCCTTTATGTCACCTGAAAGACCTTTTCTCCCCATGTTGTTTCACCATCTCTCAGTGAAATGTCACCATCCAGCTCTTTGTAAAGTAAGAACTTTACTTCATATGACTATACTTGAGGCCCAAATTGCGTGATTCCTAAACCACATTAAATGTTCTTTTCTTAATCCAGCATTGTCCTGCATCAAACACCCTTGTTTAGCATTGAACACTGCAGGCAGAGCAATGTGCAGTTACTTGCTACTTTCATTCCTTTTTTTCTTTTCTGAAAGTAAGCTTACAAACCCAGCCTGCAAACCAGGACCCGGTTGTATCGAACTTAACAGACACAGAACAAAACAAGTGAGAAAAGATGGTTCTTGTCTCTCTCCACCAAACAGCCAAAGTACAAATCCTGATTTTGGAGCTGGCTCATTCAGCTTTGCCTCAGGGATATCTGCACCATGGTGTGTCACAGAGCAGCTGTGCCCTAAGTAAACTTTGAAAGATCGTCGTACAGACTTGTGACAAGCAGACATAATAGAGAGACATAAGACACTTGAAAAGCTTTAAATATTAAGAAAAAACAAGAGTTTGTTAAGGGCAATGTTTGACAGAGACATAATTTAATCCTAAAAAGGCAAACCTGAGTAAGAACCTCTGGTCAAAATTTCTGGCAGTGGGATATAGCATCATGGAAATTGCCCTCCAAGGAGAGCAACACAACTCTTCTCTTTTGGAATTTTTAGGCTCATGTAGGCCAGGTACAGAGCAGAACCCAGAGAACAACATTAGATGCCATGAAAGGCTTACTCTGCTGCTAAATTCAGTGACAGAGAAATGAGCTGAAAGCTCTGGTGTTACTAAGGCACCTCTTATTCACAGCTCAACTATCTTTTACATTTAGATGCATTACAGGATGCTGACGTGGTGTTGTCTTCTGTACTCCGATAGTTTTTTAAGCTGAAAAACATAGAATCATAGAATGTTGTGAGTAGGAAGGGACTCACAAGGACCATTGAGTACAACTCTTGTCCTAGCTCAGGACAATCACAAGATTCAGACTGTGTGTCTGAGGGGACATCTTGTCCAAATGCTTTTTGACTATTGTCAGGCTTGGTGCCATGACTGCCCCCCTGGGGAGCCTGTTCCAGTGCTCCACCACCCTCTGGGTGAAGAACCTTTTCCTAATGTCCAACCTGAACTTGCCCTGCCATATCTTCCTGCCATTTCCCCTGGTCCTATCATTGGTCACCAGAAAGAAGAGATCAGCGCCTCCCCCTCCTCTTCCCCTTGTGAGGAAGTTACAGACTGCAATGAGATCTCTCAGTCTCCTCTTCTCCAGGTTGAACAAACCAAGAGACTTCAGCCTCTCCTCATATGGCTTCCCCTCTAAGCCCTTCACCAATTCAGTGTCCCTCCTCTGGACACTCTCCAGTAGCTTTGTACCCTTTTTATACTGTGGCGCCCAAAACTGCACACAGGACTCAAGGTGAGGCCGCACCAGTGCAGAGCAGAGCGGGACAATCACCTCCCTCAACCAGCTCGCAATGCAGTGCTTGATGTACCCAAGGACATGGTTGTCCCTCTTGGCAGCCAGGACACACTGCTGGCTCATGTTCAACTTGCCATTGACCGGAACCCCCAGGTCCCTGACACAGATACATTAATTGGTTGTTTGATATTATCATATTCTATGTTCATCACAGAAATAATTAAAATTATTTCCCTTCCTTCAAAAATGGGAGAGAAGGGACAGGCAAATGGGAAATTGCCTCTGAACCCCACAGAGATGTTCGCAATACAGGCATTCACCTTGGCAGCCCACCGAGTCATATGGCTGGCACATGGTCCTGAGCAGCCAAGTCTTCAATAAAGATAAAAGCATGACTAATTGCAGTCTTCCTTCTCAGGTGCCACAGCAGTAGGCATTAGCTCAGAGCTTGAAGCATTAGAATAATTAGCCCGAGTCACTGGTGGGCCAGCATTTGTCTGCTGTGATGACTTGACTGGGCTGGAGCTGCATGGTCAAAAGCCACCTCTAAAATTGTCCTTGAGAGAAGCTCATTCCAAATACTGAGGTTGAATCCCACTGGTAAATGCAGGGTAAAAAATAAAGACCAAGAAGACAGAAGTTATCTCCCGATAACCTTCTTGCTTAGCTAGGGGTAACCACAGGACAGAATAATCCTATCCCATGGAAGAAGTGAAAAGGGCACGAGCTGCAGCTACTGCTGACATTCAGTCATGAGAGCTACTGGAGCGAGTGGCTGCAATTTGAGCCGAAACTCTTTCCTTCTCCAGCTCTTTTCAGTGATATTTTATGCAATGTTAAATTAAGGTCAGATAAAGTACATGTTAGTAATGTCCTTGCCAGTGAAAACCACAAGTTAACTATTAAATTATGTTTATTTACTTACTGTTTTATAAAAATAGTTTCCTTTTGAAAGTCCATTTGAAGAACCTGTGAGACTGAGAACAATATTTGGACGCAGCTCTGAATAGTTAATGGAAGTTCTCTGTGCTCTATCTGAAACCATTTGTGGTTCCCTTTTAGCACATTAGTTGAATGTATACACTGGGAATATTTTACTTTGTTTTATGTTATTGCAATTTGCAAAAATTACACTAATAGCCCAATTTCATGCAATTATCTGAATGCAAAACATTGTTCGGTTGAATTCCCATAGCCTAATACTACTTGTTCCCTTGGCTGTCTCACTTTCAATTATGAACCAAGGTCTGCACATCAGATGAAATGCTGCTATTGTAGAAATGGATCCTTTCTTTTAAAGTTCTTTTCAGTGGTCTTCTGCCATACAGCCTGTTTTTATTGTCCGCAACCAAAGGCACTTTAAGGAAATCTGATTTTAACATCACAGGCCTGCAATACACATACTTAAGCTACAGCGGTTTGTTGTGTTATTGTGGTAATAACCCAGTTATGTTTGTGCCATAATTGTACCTCTTGAGCTGTGTGTATGGGGCAAAGTGTGGCTTTGTGAATACACAGGGGAAGGGGAAGAAAAGAGGAAGGCCATACAGAGAATTGCATCCTTTTTTCCTTCCACGTGTAATACAGTTAACACAGTTTTGGAAGGCGGGTGATGGATTATGTTGACACTACATTAATGACAACTTGGTGGTCAAGTCTGAGTATTCAAAAATCATAAGGCTGGCTAGGGCATCATACATGTCTGGTTTCATATATGCTTTTCCCTTTCTTGAGCCTTTACAGTTCTCATCTTCAAATTTTAGTCCACAATCTAGGGAAAAAAAAAAAATGAGCTTTTTTATTTTTAAATAAAGTCCAAGTTTTTATTAACTCACATGACTCCAGGATCTAGGACTTAAAGAAAAACACTAAAGAAGTTGAGACTTACAAAAGTCAGTGCCAATGTGCTAAATTCCCCAAATCCAGTTAATTGATTAACCTAGCCAACTGACCTGCCTCCCTGGAAGGAAGTACATTTTGTACAGCTTGAAAAATGTGGATAATGTAATATTGTGGGCTATACTTCCTTGAAGCTTCAGAAGGCTTGACTCCTGCTCTAATAGATCCCTCCCTCTTTCTGTTCCTCTGAAATACCTGTCCTGCATTTCCTAATTTGCGCTCAATGTACTGCATCCTTGATTGCTTATAGACCTCGCCTTTTCAGTAGAAGGAAACCATTCTTGCATCCGCTTTGGAAAGAACTTGCATTCCTTGACTAAATCAGGACAAATGTAACAGATCCTTTTCAAATGAAGTTGCATGCATACATTTCTTTGAAATTCAGTCTCTAAGCTCCGTTTCTTTGTTGTGAATGGAAAGAAATAATATGCATTTCATGATAAGATAGGAGAGACATCAGTCTCTGGCCTTGCTTGGCTCTCTCCTTTGTCTACAGAGGAGAGCTTCGATAACTAGGTCCTTTCTTGTAGATTGATATCGTTAGATGAAATGAATCCCAACCTTGATGTCACATTTTGGGTACCCATGAATCAAAATAATAAAATTAAATTCCTTTTTCATTTTCACTGCCTTAAATATCTTCCATCTTTTTTTGCCCTAAAGGAACAGCTGCCTCTCCAGGCAGTGAAATTTATTTTCCTTATAAAAGCTACACATTTAACTGACATCATTATTCAGGTCTCCAAATGACCTTGATCAAACAAAAGTAACTGGAGACATGCTATTTTGGATATTAAAGGGTGAAAAATAAGCAGAAAAAGAGGAAAAAACCACAAGTAATGTTTTAATAGGAGAGTAATGTTACAGGAGAGCGATAAAGAACAGACTTACTGCTTTTAGCTTTGTATTTCACATTTTACGTACTAATGATGTAGTCACACATGCAGATACACACACATAGTTACCCTTTTACTAATTACCTTTAAGGAATACTTCAGACAGTGAGGCAGGCTTCTCCCTTCTTGTTTTGGCTGGCATGCTTTTTATTATTTCTCACTGCACCTGAGAACAAGGCCGTTCTGGCACTTTACTTACACAGTAGTTCACTTGTGAATATTAGTGCCAGCCCAGAAGAAAGTCTTGGGCAACACAAATTCCATTTTGTGGCGTGTGCCCGCAGTCTCCATCACAGACATCAAGGAGTAAAAATACGTATCGGCTCCCTAAGGATCCTTTCATTTTCTCCACCTGCTTTGTTAGAGCTGCCACAGTCTCTCGCTCCTTGCAGACGATCAGACAGACGTGTGTAATGTCTCTGCTCACTTGTACGGGGAATCACTCGCAGAGCTGGTTTCCTACCATTGAGCTACTCTGAAAAGCGACCGGTAGCGATGCAGGCCTCGGCAATTATTTACCATTGTGGACAGAGAGAAATAAGTGGACTAGCTGCCTTGGTGCTGCAGTACTTCTTTTTCACATGACTGTCTGGAAATTCTACTGCCCTGAATCTCTGGTTTCTAGTGAATATATAATAACACACTGGTCTCCTGCCTGGGGATGCCTTTCACAGGCATGGCACAGTATATTAAGCTTTCCAGCATTTATGTGTTATATGCACTGCTGGCACAAAAGTTTACATCGAAACTGGCAAGGTTATTCATTACAATTCTGATTCAACCTTCTTATGTCTTTTGTATGTTTGCAACACTCATTTTTTTTAATATAGACATGCATATATGCATGCACACACACATTTATAAATATATAAGCATTCGATGCTCTATTTTTGGAGCAGAAATCAATACTAGCTGCCCACTGCCAAGTGGCTCCCCAGAATGCATGGCCATGAAATTCTGCATTAAAAACACTGGTACGTGGGACACAGAGGAGAATAAAGAAAAATGTTCAAATTAAGGCACATTTCCATTTCACACTTGCAAAGCACTGTATAAACAGAAAATTAGAAGGGATCAAAATCCACATTTTTAGTGCTCTTAAAGTTGTGTATCACATATTGTGTTTCATTATACATTTTTTAAAAGGCCCCGCCTACTTTCTGGGACTAGAAATCTTTTAATAGCATGAAGTTAGTAAATCTTTCCTTCATTAATATTCATATATATGCCCCAGTTCTTACATTTAAATCCACTAATGAAGATAACACTGCTGCTGCAGCCAAACACTGTGCAGGACCAGGACCCTTTTGTGCTGGCAGAGCACTGAACTGCATGGTGCACAAACAGTGTTCATTAAACAGCAGCCACTTCACTTGCTTTCTGCCCCATTAGCCCTTCTGCTAATTCCTTAAACGCCTTCAGCACACCCTCAATTGATGGGGGGATGTGTTCCTGTTGTAGTGATGAGAGTGATAGGCAGGGACTTGTAATGTGCCTGTCCTCTGTGTTGCAGAAGGCATTTTAATAATCTTTGCCCAGTTATTCAATCTTTTCATCTTTTGCATTATAAAATGTTTATAAATTATAATTTTTATGAAAGGGAGACAATAGTGCTTCTCTTCTTCGCAAGGATTTTTTACAACTACACAGCTTCTGGTTTCCATTTAGCACTAACTCGATCACTTTATGCAGCACCACACTGTGATGTGTAAACTTAGCCTGAAACAGAGTCTGAAGGCAGAAGAGACCATTATGATCATTTAGCCTGTCTTCCTCTAGGATTTTTCTCAGGGATTCCTGCATGAGGCTGCACGGTTTCAGTTGCCAAGGAAACAATTCTCAGTCTTTTCCATCCCTCACCATCCCTATCCCTCCTTTCCATTTTGTCATTTCTTGCTACAATAATAAAAAAAATCTTGTCAAATGTCCCAGTCCTTAGCTCTAGCATCCTTGCTTCCACCGCAAAGAAAGAATGGGAAAGGGTGGTGAGGATCCTTGGCTCAGAGTTCAGCCTGAAGCTTACCTCTTATCCTTGGATTCTGTGCTGCAGGTGGATGACCCTTTGAAGATGATTCTCTCAGCTGCAGATAGCTTATCAAATGCTGTATTGTTTGACTAACTCAAGACATATTATTTTTTAAATTACCCAGCAGTGTACTGCTCGATTTATTTTTGGTATCTTTCCTTTCACCACAGCTTTAGCTTCACTACAGCCTCATGCAGAAATACTTTGGAAAAAACACACTTTATTGTAACATGCAGCTGAAGAGCAAAAACAATAATGAGGAAAAGAAAGGAAAATGGAAAGAGGTGGAAAACTCTGTAGGAGAAAGATAGAAGGCAAAACCCCTACATCAACTAGAGAATAAATCAGATGTAGTCAGAGCCAGAAATAAACTTTTGGAGTCTCGGGAGGTTAGACTCGGGTACCTTCAGGCAAGTTACAGGAGATCTGCATGGTTCCCTAAGGTCTAATGAATCCCACTTGTATAATTTATAGATTCTGACAGTTGCACTGATTTTATGGCCTTAAATACAACTCTGATCAGGGTGACTGTTTGAAGGACAAAAGAGTGTCTCACGAATGTAATTTGAAAGGTAATCCCTTCAAATTCAGTGGAACTACATCAGTGTAATCAGTTCCTCAGTGTGCACAGGAGGGAGGATGCACACACCAGCTGCAGGGAGGGAAAGAAGAGCCGAGTACTCACAAAACGCTTATGGGGAAGAGGGCTGCCATTTGGCATGTTTTGATAATTCACCACTTAGGGTAATTGTCCCTCTTTCATAAGTAGATTAACAATAAGTGACATAAAGGAAAGCCGACTTACCTTCCAAACCTCAGGGATATCAGATGATCAAAGAAAAGTCAGGGATACATAGAAACTGAAACATTCCTCAGGGTAACCCCCTAGAGAGAGAGAAACAAGGTAGACCACATTAATAAGACAACTCCTGCTTATGGTCAGGGAGTGAGGCTGCGGCGCTTGCTCTTCCGGACACTCATTTTTGGAGCTTTGCTGAGGTTTTTTTTGCTCTGTGTGTGTTTGAGAAACCTAACAGGATGTTTCTGAGGATGGCCAAACCACACACCTGTACGCAGAAGATATTATGTCATGCATACACCACCATGGAAACACTCAGCACACGTCCAGTACATCTGGTACCAGAGCCGTTGTGCCCCTGCTGGGACCTCCATGAGACTGTCCCTCAGGACTTGCCCGTAGCTTTGCTCACTAAAAGCCTGGGAAATCTGGATCTTTTGGCCATTTGGGTCGGTTTGTTCAAGATGCTGCATCTCAACGTAGCCCAGCAGGATGCACAGATACTGAAATCCCCGATACTTTTTTTGCAGAAATCACTTACTGATGGTTTAGACTGATTGTAACAGAAGTAGTAAGATAGATTCATGTGTGAAAAACGATGGAGAAAACAAGTTATTTTTATGAATGTCAACAATATCTCAGTTCTCCTGCTTGCTACTTTCCTGACAGGTTGTACAGAAGAATGTTAGAGGAAAGCAAAGAGGAAAAAAACAGTGACAATGTACGAATACCATTTCAAATATCACAGTGCTGTTAAAGAAGGATATTGTGGAATATCTGCCCATGTACCTTCAGGAAGGGGAGTGTTAATTTCTCCTAGGTCCCGGCAGAATAAAGAAAACACTGAACGGCTGAAAACCACAGCTAGACAAAGAGGAATGGATCAACAGAAGTGTTGGGATGAGTCAGAAAAAGCCAGCCTTTAAGAGAGTGTTGGTTTTGGCACTTGACCTCAAACAGGTGTTTTCATGCTCAGTGGAAGCTGTTGGAAAAAAAACATGTTTTCTGGTAAGACTCATGTACAAATGCTCTTTCTTTGTTTCATCTCACATTTCATCTTCTTATTTTCTTCCTTTGGGTGAAGAAACATCTTTTGTTTCAAAAAATATATTCTTGAGCCCCCTGGATCAGCTGCTGGCCCAAAGTGGGTTGGGTCAGTGTGGTGCAGAGCAGGGGCTGATGGCTTCTCTATTCACATGTCAATTGCTGGACTCAACTACCCTGGTGAAAAACACGAGGGAAAAAACATCCCTGGTTGGCAGTCAGATGAGATGACTTAACGTGCCGGCTGCCTTACAAGCCTGTGCTTCGTACACGAGTGTGAGAACTCATTATTCTCATATAAGAAAAGTAACAACAACTCCATAACAAAAGAAGAAAAGAAAACAACAGCAACAAAACCCCACCAAACCCCCCTCAACAAACAGGTAAACTTGAGAAGGGTACTGTCACTTGACTCTACTGTTTCTCCCACCGGCGTGTGCTGGGTAGTTCCCAGGCAAACACTCCCCTGCTGCTGCCTGCCCCTGCCAGGCTGATGGCAAGGAAGAGAGTATCAGTTTGCAGAGAGTGATCCCACTCTGCACAGGAACAGCACAGTCTTCCCTTTACAGCAGATCTGAGCACATTAATTGAGCAAATGGCACCAGGAGGCAGAACCTGAAGGTTCTCTCTTTCGCTGTCTACAGGGGGCTTCAAACTACTCAACTCCCATTCACACTATAGGATGCCTGGCAGTGGGGTGCAAGCAGTGGTGACCTCTCCACAGCCTTGGCTGGGGACCTACTGGGGAGGAAAAGGCTCTCCACTGCTCAGGAAGGCCGAGAGAGAGTCAGGAAGGACTCTGGTCTTGGAGGTCTTGTGTCCTGGAGAGCCTCTGCTGCTTCCTTCTGGATCCAAGACAGACCCTTTATGCTCTCAGAATAAAAAATGGCTTGTTTTGCCAAATCTCTAAGACCTTGGATGTTTCAGACTTGTCGACGCCATCCACTGAACTAAAAATCCCAATCTATTCCTATTCACAGCTTCTACCTTTCCAAGACTAAGTAGCCCTTTGCTATCACAACATGCTGGATCACTCTGCATGACTGTCTTCATCACTGTCTCCCGTCCTGCTAGTCATCACCAGCCCCTGCTGTTGTCAGTAGTGATTACATATTCATTTAGATCATAGATTAAATTGTTACATGAATGGATTAAGCAGCTTCCAGTGTTGCCCTAATCTCCATGAGCCTCTCCTGGACTCCTCGCCAGCTCTTTGAGGTCTGTCAGTTGGCTTCCTCTCGGTGCTGTTCACACAAGCCGTATTGATACTGCACGGTGTTCATTTTTAGACTCAAAATGCAGCACACTACTGACTCATATTTCCAACACAGTTTCACATACATTATCACTATGCAATTACTTTTGTCAACCAAATACATAGTCTCATCAAAACACAAAAATCAGGTTTGTTTGACAAGTTTGCTTACAGTAATCATAAAATTATGTCAGTGGCATTAATCATGTTATTTTCCTTAATTCTTTCTCAACTGAAGGCCGTACAAGCGTTCCTTTATTTTCCCTGGAATTGAGCTAAGGCTAGCCAGCCTTTAATTACTGGGCTCATTCTTTGGGGCAAAATTAATACTAGTCTTTTGCTCTGCACTGCCTTTATGGTGTCCTGACCCCACTTTTCTCTGAGTGTCTCTGCCCTGAAGTCCTTCAGAAAACAGCACATCCTCTTTTGCTCCTGGAGGCTTAGGGGAAGGGCTCGAGGCTTCTTCCCCTCCCTTGCAGAGTGCTGTGGAGCTACCACATGTATGAAACTCTGGGTTCTGGGAGGGTGGAGGGCAAGAGAGAGGACTGTGGGGATCTGCATGCCCAAGGTACCACCTCAGTACCTCCACCATGTCTTAGTCTGTCCCACAGAGACAGCCCCTGGTCACAAGAGAGATCTGCCTAAGAAAAAAGGGATGAGTGAGGAGGGCAGAGATGGGGAGTTCTCCTGCCCTTGTTTACACTTCTCCTTACCTTTGTCCAAAAGGTTTAACAGTACTGCCATGATTGATGATACCATAATATCATCCTTTCCGTTGTTATCAGCAGCAAGGTTCAAATTATATTATTTCTCCTTACCTGTAAGTCTACTCTGAAGTCTGCTGGAGTCTTTTCATTAGCATCAATTAGCATTAGATCAGAGTTTATGATTGCATTTCCCTGGAGGTATAAAAGATGCATCACACTAATTCTCTTCCTTTCTGGGATGCTCAGCATGATCAGAGGGTCTCCTCTGCAGGAGAGCAGTAGCAGTTGCATTTGCTTCTCCAGAGGAGGTACAGGACTCCTTTCCACTCGCCAGGCCCCTTTCAGGCAGCGCGCCATGTCAGAGCCACTGTTGGGGCTCCTGCCCAGATTCTGTGATTGCAGGATTCCCCAGAGGTTTAAAATAGATTTTTCCCACAAGTCCATAAAGAAACCAGTGTTCACTCACCAGGAAACAGATTAAAGTTTGCATGGCTGTCCTGCCAGGGTAACCTGTCATAAAAGCCTGTATAAAGACCATATGCCAGGCCATGGAGAGCTCAGGAAAAACGCACATTGCACTGTACAGACGGTTGATGCAGCAGAATCGGTTTCAGGTAGAATCACAGAATCATTTAGGTTGGAAAACATTTTTAAGATCATTGAGTCAACTGTTAACCTGTCACCACCAAGTCCACCACTAAACCATGTCCCTAAGCACCACATCTACATGTCTTTCAAATACCTCCAGGGATGGTGACTCCACCACTTCCCTGGGCAGCCTGTTTCAATGCTTGACAACCCTTTTGGTGAATATTTCTTTCCTAATATCCAATCTAAAGATGATTGTTACTGTATTCAGCAATGTACTTCAAGTGGCCTTTGCTGAGGAGGCCTATTAATAAATGGAGACAAAGGGCATAATAAACTAAAGAACAACTACTTTACAGTTCAGAGAGTAAATATAGTGCCCTGGGCAAGCAAGCGAGATGGCTCAGTAACAGAGAGCTCAGCTCAGCACAGACCAGTTAGGACCATTGATAATTCTGCTTATTGCAAAGAGGAAAATGAGGATAAGGGGAGAAAATAAAGAGGGAAGAAGAAAAGTGAGAGAGAAGGCAGCCACAGAAAACTGAGCTTTATACTAAGTGTGTGCATTGCCCTGTGACCCTGTCTGCTTACAGTTAGAGGACAAGGAGGCACATACCATATTAAAAATCTGTTAAAAAAACATCCTTTCTCTGTAACCTCCTCCTTGTAGTGAAGTAAGGTCATAAATGACAAATGTGGTTCAGGAAAATTTTCTCAAAGTTTTCATTAAACATAAGCAGCAACAAAACATTATGAAAGGAACCCAAGCATTGTTTCTGTTGTAAACCACAGGTGGTTTACTTCTCAGAGATTGCTTATCAGTTATTCTTTTTCCACAAGACAGTTCATTGGCTTCTCAAGTGTCTGCATGTAGTTCAAAACTTTGGAGTACTTCTTGGTGAAAGCCCTGTCTTCTTTGAAAACTCTGAAAGTGGTAATGAGAAAAGACAAAACAGATACCCTTCTCTGCTCTGTTTTCTTCTCCCAGGGCTGAAATCAGGCTGCTGCCTTTGCAGATGAGTTGAAATATCTTGGGGGTGAAAAAAAACCCCAATCCAAACAGCCCCTCACCTTCCTCAGAAGTGATATCCTTCATCTTCATTACTGTAGGCAGGAGCCTCTGGACAGCAGTGGATTTAAGAAGCCAGAGGACTCCCGTTTTTGTTCAAAGGAAGGGCAACTGAGAAGGATGAATGAGCCCCCATGACCTTCTGCCATCCAGATTTTGTGTTCAAGTAGCTCCATCAATTTGTTGGGAATCAATGGTTCCAGCACTGGATGTGTCAGAGCTGTTAACATTTGATATCCAACCGAGGTATTATAAAATCCTCTGCGCAGGCATAGTGCTGTTTCCTGTGATCAAAGGTGAGCCCTGTGATCAAAGATATGTTTTTGAGGATCTTTTACTCCTTCCAGAGAAAAGCACTGGTGAAATCCTTACCTGAGTGCTGAATTCTGCTTACTTTTGCTTTGCCTCTAATACCAACTATTTTTTTAAAACTGAAATCTTTCGGTACTTTTTTATAATTTTCTCTGTGTTCTCTGAATTCTTCTGCTACCTCTGTTTCAAAGCACCTGAATTACATGTCTCTCCCAATGTTTCCCAGTTCTATGGAAGTCTGACTGGGATGGAGTTAATTTTCTTCACAGCAGCCCATATAGTTCTGTGTTTTGGGTTTGTGTCCAAAACAATGCTGATAGTGCACCAGTGTTTTAGCTGTTGCTGAGCAGCGCTTGCACAGGGTCAAGGCTTTCCTCGATTCTCACTCTGTCCCTGCAGTGAGTAAGCTGGGGGTGGGCAAGCAGCTGGGGTGAGACTGCCAGGACAGCTGACCCAAACTGACCAAGAGGGTATTCCATACCATATAATGTCATATTCAGCAATAAAAACTGGGGGAAGGGGGAGATTCCAAAGCTGCTGTTGCTCAGGGACTGGCTGAGCATCAATCAGCTGGTGGGATGTGGTGAGTGATTACCCTTGCATCAATTGTGCTTTTTCTTTTTCACTTATTAGGCTGTCTTTATCTCAACTCAGCCTCCTCTCACACCCACATATTTGAATATTTCTACCATGCTCAGCACTTAAAAAATGTCATCTAGCACCCAGCCTGCTTTATTTCACATAGTAAACTGGCCACGACTAACTTTTCAGTGCCACCTAACTGCAGTTAAATAGCAGGAGTAAGACAAGATTTTTAAATCCCCTCACTTCTTGGTATTTATCAAGCACAAACGGAACACATGGTCCTGTTCCAAGTTATGTGAAGGTGGCCTGTCCACCTTTGGACATAGCCAGTAGGTAGTGTCAAGCAAGTGAACGCCTCATGATATATTGGTAATCATTACAAGATCCCAGTGTTGTCCCTCCTTGTAATACCCACGAATTTATTAACAATTACTTTAAATTGTTACAATAAACCAAAGTTCATTAAGATATTAACACCATCTGCACTTGTCCCACAAGCACGCACAGTATCTACTGATGTAAACGGTGCCTGATTCCATAGACGATGTGCAACCGTTTCTGGTGGGGATTTTGAGTCCCAGTTCCATCAAGAACTCCAAAGTGCCACGACACCGCTTTCCGCACGCACCCAAGGGAAATCTCACATAACTGTAGCAGTTGTCAGGTCTTGGATGTCAGCCTTAAGACGTGGATATTTCTTTACTTTCTCCACGGCTGCACCGGCCAATGATGCCAATTTACTCTCACATCGACCTGTCATATCTGCAACCAGACCCCTAACAAATGTTCCGTCAGGTTTAAATAATTCAGTGGCAGGAATAAGGCAAGAATTTTAAATCTCCTCACTTCTTGGTCATGACAGTGCGGACCGTGCACACGCCCGGGGGAACCGGGCC
>NW_010292194.1:0-10962 GCF_000700745.2 Antrostomus carolinensis
GCACCACTCAAGGTCAGGTTCACAGAGATCCAGGACATGCAGCAGTGTGAAGGTCTGAAGTGAGAGGAGCTCCCACCCCTCCCCAGTGTCACCCCTTTACAAATGCTGCCAAAAATAATATAAATAAAATGTAATATAATAATAATATAAATAAAATAACATTTCTAACAGCAAAGCATCCTCTGTGTCGGGCTGCGAGGTAAGAATGTCACAAATCCTGTCTGGCTGTGAACAGAGTAGGACAAGTCAATATATGGTTAAGGAATTAATCCAAGATTAAGTTAAGGAACTAATTCAAGTTACGGTGAAGAAACTTCTCTTGGAGATTGGGTGACCTGTTGTTCAACTCCTTGAGCAGCATCCATGCTGCTGTCGATCCCTCTGAGTGAGTAGAAGAACCAGCAACCAGCTTATTTTGCTAAAGAAAACCTTTTGATTAAGCAACTGTTGAAGGGGGCACGGCAAAATGGTGAGTTCTGCAGGATTAGACTAGTTGGGAATAAGACTTTGATGATCAGAACACAGATGGAAAATTCTTCTACCTCCAAGTAGGACTTCATACCAAGGTTCAAAAGCAGGTTCATTGATCAGAAATAAAATGACAGAATTTTGAGTATTCCAACAAAAATAAAAACTGGGAGCTCCATCATGGAGAAGATAGAAAGGGAAAGTCCTCTCAGACCATGGTAACTATCTTCTGCGGTAAGTAATGGCAGAACACTGAAGGCAAGAGTCTGGAACTAATACAGTATTAGGCATTTTCCTTTCTACGTGGATGAAGATGAAAAAGTGGAAGCTGGAAGGTGTTTTATCTCCCTTCTTCCCCACTGTGAACAGTTAAGACGTGTTTATGAGCAGAAATTAGGCAAGATCACAGAATCACAGAATATTAGGGATTGGAAGGGACCTCAAAAGATCATCCAGTTCAACCCCCTTGCCAAAGCAGGAACCTAAATGAGATCACACAGGAAGGCGTCCAGGTGGGTCTTGAATGTCTCCAGAGAAGGAGACTCCACACCCTCCCTGGGCAGCCTGTCCCAGGGCTCTGTCACCCTCACTGTAAAGAAGTTTCTTCTCAAGTTTAAGCGGAACCTCCTGTGTTCCAGCTCACACCCATTGCTCCTTGTCCTACCACTGGGCATCACTGAGAAGAGCCTGGCTCCATCCTCATGACATTCGCCCTTAACATATTTGTAAACATTAATGAGGTCACCCCTCAGTCTTCTCTTCTCCAAGCTAAAGAGCCCCAGCTCCCTCAGCCTTTCCTCAGCAGGGAGATGCTCCACTCCCCTCATCATCTTGGTGGCTCTGCGCTGGACTCTCTCCAGCAGTTCCCTGTCCTTCCTGAACTGTGGGGCCCAGAACTGGACACAATATTCCAGATGTGGCCTCACCAGGGCAGACTAAAGGGGGAGGAGAACCTCTCTTGAACTACTAACCACACCCCTTCTAATGCACCCCAGGATGCCATTGACCTTCCTGGGCAGACTATAATCTGAAACACACTGTGAAATACAACAGACTTTAGGAAAGATGGGTAACGTTTCAAAAATACGTGTTTAAAAGTGAAATCCAAGTCGAAGGAGGAACTTGGTTTGCCTTAAGGAGCACCTTCAAACACAGAAAGTACTGCTGAGAGCAAGGGCAAACATGACTCAAGCGCTAATCATTTTTAAAACAGAAGCTGATAAGCTCAACACCACACAAAAATGATTCCATTGTGTGAATAACAATCACGTGGGTCCAACCAACAGAATGGACCTGAACTTAACAAATGTCATTACTGCACTTCGCTTCCTTATGCCTCAACGTTGTGCTTGGAATAAAAGGCCTTGAAAAACAGCAGTTTTATAAAGAATGGTTAGTTTGCAAAGCTCTCTGAGGTCCTCCTCTGCTCCTCGCTGTGGTTAGGTGGGTATTGCTCTGTGAACTGACTTAAGAACATAAAAGCAACCACAGCAAATCCAGCAAAGATCATCCTACCCCAGTTTTCTTGCCTCTAACAGCAGCTCTTCCTTCCCAGTACTCTCACAGACCTCTGTGATCTATCCCTGAGGGACTTTCTGAACCACAGAATCACAGAATGGCCTCGATTGGAAAAGCCCTTTAAGATCATCGAGTCCAACCATGAACCCAACACTGACAAGTCCCCGACTAACCCATGTCCCTCAGCACTATGTCTACACGACTCTTCAATCCCTCCAGGGATGGGGACTCCACCACTGCCCTGACCAACCCCTTCCAATGCCTCAGAACCCTTTCAGCAAAGAAATTCTTCCTCACATCCAATCTCAACTGGCCTGGCCACAAATGGAGCCCATTTCCTCTTATCCTGTCACTTGGTCCTTGGTTGGACAGTCCCACCCCCACCTCTCTCCACCCTCCTTTCAGGGACTTGGACAGAGCCACAAGGTCTCCCCTCAGCCTCCTTTTCTCCAGGCTCAACAACCCCAGTTCCTTCAGCTGCTCCTCATAAGACACGTGCCAGGTACCAGACATGGTATCTTCACATTCTGTACATTTACAGTCACTTGTCATTAATGTTTTTCTCCTCCACAAACTCTCCCAGGTGCTTTTTCAAACTCTAGTAAGCTTGTAGTATCCACACTAGGTAAGATGCTTGCTTCATATAGAATTTTGTACCCTCTAATTAGACGTAGCTAAGCTGTTACATAACAACCCCCAACCTACCTGCCAAGGGGTGAAATTCGTAAGCAGGAGGGAAGGGAAATAAAAGTCTTATAAACATGTCTGTGGCAAGCTAATCTTATCTCAAAGCCTTTGTTCTTCAAGATTGCTTGGGGAGTTTATGGTTGTGAAAGATAGAAGTGTTTGGAATAAGGGGGAAAAAAAAAGTAGGACCTTTGTTTGCTGGAAGTACAGCTCAGCAGAAGAAAGGAGAAGGGTCTGGAGCTGTGGAAGCTCTTTGTAAAGCTGCTGGTGGAAGTGAGGAGACGTGTGAAGATCAGCTCAGGGAAAGGAAGATTCAATCCATTTCTGTCTAAAGGCAGGCATTGCTGACTGCATCCCCAGGACTTGCCATGGTCCATCAAATCAATGATCCATTAAACACAGCGTCCTGTTTTCCAGCAGCTTGTCCTCTTTGTCCTTCAGAGGACACTGTGACTACTACTGATCCAATATTCCACTGAGAAGGGGAACAAAACACAAGCTTCCTCTGGTGGCAGCACCTTCTGCTCTCAGAAATCACCTACACCCTCAGCCAGAAGCAGCAGGAGAACCTTGATTCAGGAGTAGGATTCCTATATCGAGCTCAGCTTGTTAGGCTGCAAAAACCCAGCACACTAAAATGCTGCTAAAAGTTTTACAAAGTGTGACACGGGATCAGGTTTAAGTCCAAATACTTTGTACAAACTTCTCCAGGCTCTCTAATCCCTCCTGGTTGCTCCTTAAGAACTTCCTGCTACCTAGAGCTTTACCAGTTGTCTAGGAAATCGGGAGTGCCTGGACTGCATCGAACCATGTCGTGTTACTGGGCTTCTGCAGTTTTGGCCAAGTAAGGCTCCTCTCTAGGAGGATGTTCTGCCAGTTCCCCTCAAGAAACGTGCAACCTTGTCCTTGTTATGGTGTGATCACATCGATTTGGGGAGTGTCTGCCTATCAGCCCCAACAGATGGGATTGTCCTTCAGAGGGCTGTCTGCAAACAAGAACAGAGAGTTCAGGACATTTGCTCTAAGTAAAGCAGGCAGAGGCGGGCTGGGGAGGAGAAGTACAACAAGGTGAGGGCAACAAATAGCATGTGATGGGCTGAGGAACAGAAGACAAAGAGACTCACAGCCCTGTGGCAAGCAAAGGAGTGCAGAGGAGCTATGAAGAGACCAAGTGAAGGAGAGCATTGGATAAAACAACCAGAACTAGCGTACGGAGATCCCAGAAGACTGTATGAGCTGGCTGCTGTGTGCAGTCACTTCTCACTGGAGACTTAGCAGCCTTTCTAAGTGGATTCACCATAGACTTCACTCCATGGCTTTCCTATTAGGCTACCAGTCAGAGAAGCACCAGCTGGGATCCTGGTGTCTTAGGTAACACATCTCCTTTGTGCCATCCCAGGCCAGCGAGCACTCAAAGGGAGGACCTTCTGGGCTCTCATTTTACCCCCCAGGGAACCCTTTGCTCCAACTACCTGTGCACCTCCCGGTCATGCAGAAAGAAGAAACACTGATGCAAACGTGCAAAGGAGATCAGGGCTGCATGATGCAAACTGGAGCCTGAAACTAGGGAGACAGTCCTGAGGCCTTGCAGACAGATGACTGTCTATGTGGGACTGACTTGGAAGGCATCTGACACTCTAGAGCCCATTTTACAATGATGCATTTGCAGGTGAGAAAGGGATTTGTAGAAGTTGCTTTCTCTGTTGTTGATGTGAAACACCCAGGCAGGTGCTTCAAACACAGCTCATTTTCCCAGAAAGGAAAAAAAATGACAGAATGGTGGGGGTTGGAGGGGACCTCTGGAGATCATCTAGTCCAACCACCCTGCCAAAGCAGGTTCACCTCGAGCAAGTTGCACAGGACTGGATCCAGGTGGGTTTTGAACATATCCAGAGATGGAGACTCAACAGCCTCTCTGGGCAGCCTGTCCCAGGGCTCCGGCACCCTCACAGTAAAGAAGTTACTCATGTTTGTGTGGAACTTCCACTGTTCCAGTTTGTGCCCGTTGCCCCTTGCTCTGGCTACCCCTGAAGAGAGTCTGGCCCCATCCTCTTGACACCCTCCCTTTAGATATTTATAGACTCTGATCAGGTCCCCTCTCAGTCTGCTCTTCTCCAGGCTGAACAGCCCCAGCTCTCTCAGTTTCTCCTCATAAGAAGGATGCTCCAGCCCCTTAATCATCTTTGTAGCCCTAAAATGAAAACACAGAGTTTGTAAGTAAGAAGCAGAGGTCCAAAACCTCAGCAGATACAGGACTGCATTTTCTTCAGAAGGCTTGTCAGCTCACAGGACACATTCCTGTGGTTGAGATCCAAAACCATTGAACCTTGGTTAATAACCCATGAAGAATTCAGTCTTGCACTCTCGTCCTTTATAGAAATTTACCTTATAGAATGTTGGGTTCCAAAACAGCAGAAAAATAAATGTTTCCAGTGGAAAGTGCCATCCTATCTCAGCTCTTTATACCCGATATTAAATTCCCTTTAGTTTTCACTTGTAGAATCTGACAGTACCTGAGTGTACCCTGGAGTCTAACACTCAGTGAGATCCTTGCTGTGGACATGCATCTCCATTAACTTAATTCTTCACATGGCCTCCTACTTAAAAGAGCAAGTATGGTGATAGGATGAGTTTTCTTCTTGGAATAGCTACGCCCATCTCCTGCACAAAACTACCCAGCAGACTCTCTCTGGTGATATGTTAGGAGCTTCACAGGACTTTGCTGAGCTCTGTGTGTGTGTGTACTGATAAGGTGTATCTCCAGGTTTGAAGCATGGTCTCACAACTGTCTGGCTGTGCAGATAGCACAAACACAATGATTCCTACAGTCCCTGTTCCAGCAAAGATCCTCTTGACTGAACAAAGTCCCCCCTACAGTGGTTTCTGCACCAAAAACCAACCAGGTGACTCATTCTGCTGGGCTGAGACCTCAAATTAGTGAAGCCAGTTAGGACTTTGCTTATACAGGAGATCCTGGCCTTGATGGGTGTGTTGGGTTTGGGGAGGGGTAGGCATTTTTGGTAGTGGGGGAAGGGGCTACAGTGATGGCCACTGTGAGAAGCTTCCAGAAGCTCCCCTGGCTTCAAGGCAGACCTGCCTCCAGCCCAGGCTGAGCCAATTAGCGATAGGGAAACACGTCTTTGAATCCATATTTATGAGGGGAAGAACCCATTTGGCAAGGAAGGAGAGAGCCATCAGGAAACCATTGGCATTAACAAAAAGAGCATCGTTGACATAAGGAAAGAGGAGGAAAGGGAGGAGGCAGAACCTCAGACACCCAGATCAGCACGCAGAAGAGTAGGGGGGAGGTAAATGAGGTCCCCTGCAGCCCATGAAGGTTCAGTGGCAGAGCAGATACCCCTGTGTAGGCCATGGAGGACTCCATGCAGGAGCAGCATGCTGTGCCTGAGGGCAGTTGTTGACTAGGGTGAGTTCTCGTGATGAACAAGACCCCAGAGTGAGGGGTGGGGAGGAGGTACAATGGACTAGAGACTCGTCAGGAGCCTGTGAAGGTCTCCATGCTGGAGCTGGGAGCTGAGCCCAAAGAGGTCCATGACTCTGTGGAAGGCCCACATTGAAACACTTTGTTGCTGGACTCTTTTAGCCCACAGGAGAGATATCATGCTGGAAAGAGCAGCAGAGACGAACTGATTGAATCCCCCAACCCATGTGCCACTGGAGGGGAGAAGGTAGAGAAATGGGGAGCAAAGTGATTTGAGGCGGTGAAGAAGGGAGGGGTGGGGGGGAAGGTGGTGTCAGATGTGGTTGTTATGTCTCACTGTCCTACTCTGATTGATTGGTAACGAATTAAATTGATTTTTCTTCCCAAGTTGAGTCTGTTTTATCCGTGACCATCACTGGTGAGAGAGCCCTCCCTGTCCTTATTCCAACCTACAACCCCTTTGTTGTGTTTCTCTGCTCATCATAATGGGTGTAGGGGTGAGTGAAGGACTGCGTGGTCTTAACTGTGGCTGAAGCCACCACAATGGGGAAGAGGAAACCATATCCTTGTATTTTTCTTTTAGGAAGCACAAGCTTGCTCAGAAACACCGTAGCATCCAAGAGGCTGGTGACCACAGTAAGAGTGAAACCACTAAGAAACCAGTCTAACAAAGGGAGGATAATTCTCAGCAGCTGGTCACACAGAAGAGCCACTGAAAGGATGCAAAGTCAGGCAAGGCAACGGAGGAAGTTTGAAATGTGAAGGTGATGAATAACAACTGAGAGATCAGTTAGGTACTGCAGCTCTCTCTGATGTCTGGGCAGTCAAAGATCTGGTGATACAGTCTAGGAGAGCCAATTGTACCTGTAATGAGCTGCAGTGCTGACCAGGAGTGTGGATGGAGCAGAACAGCCCTTGAGCACATGGGTTTGAACCAGGCAAGGCTCATGGGAAGCAAAGAGAACAAGCTATAGCTTTTCAGCAAGAAACTGGATCCAGGTCACACAATGAAGATGCTAGCAGATTCTTCCATGACCAGATCACTCACTTAGGTAATCTTATAGAGCCATGCTGATCTACACTTACTGAGAACATCAGGGGCTCCACCATATTGTATTGATAGAACAAGAGATAATGGCTTTAAATTGGAAGAAGGGAGATGGAGATGAGATCTGAGGAAGAAATTATTTGCTGTGAGGGTGGTGAGACAGTGTCCCAGGTTGGCCAGAGAAGCTGTGGCTGCTCCTTCCTGGAAGTGTTGAAGGCCAGGTTGGATGAGGCTTTGAGCAACCTGGTCTAGTGGAAGGTGTCCCTGCTGATGGCAGGGGTGTTGGAACTGGATGATCTTTAAGGTCCCTTCCAACCCAAACCACTCCATGATTCTATATTTATCAATGAATACTGATTTGGACACCATTCTGCCCTCAGACAAGTATATGCAGCAGTTTAAGACTACAACACGTATCTCTGAGAGAAAAAAAACGAGCTCAGGTGTCAGGGAAGGAAGTTACAGAGTCTCCACACAAATAAAATATGGTACAGCTTGATTGATCTTCTTTATCCTAAAAACTTCCATGGAAAATGTGTTGCTGGGGATATCACTGCATGGTGTCATACTGATCTGAAAGCAGCGCTGGGAGGTTGAGTCAGAGGACCTACACAAAGTGGAGAACCTAACAAGACATGATGTGATCACCAGAGGCATGTAGTACTGTAAGGTCACTGTATGCCAGGTTGTATTCTTGGTTTTTTTTCTACAAGCTTTTGCCACTGCTCACTGTTAAGAGACAGGTTAATAAGGAAGTGGTCTTCTGCTTTGACATTAGATGGTCTTATGTCCCTCAGACCACAGCAGCAGCACTAACGAGTAAGTTGTCAATTCTAGATACTACAAGTTCCTGTTGTGTCCAAATATGCCATGGTAGCCACAAAGAGTCACCAAGGAGGGAGACTGAGCTTCACTTTGATGACAGCTCAGCCACACTGAATGTGAAACGAAGAAACATCTTCTCCCCGTGGCGCTGAACTGGTTTAACCCTGATGTTCATCATTCTTGGGAGCTCCTGCAGAGTGAAAACACAGGTGTTGGCCCTTCAGGTAGGCTGAGAAGGAGGGAAGCCTCTGCTGATAGCATCTTTCAGCCTGGCTGTTCAACACTCTGTGTAAGATCACAACATTTTCTCTGGGCAGAGAAAGCAGGAGTTTCTGCAGCAGGTTTTAGTCCAGCAAAAGCCATACGAGGAGAGGCTGAAGTCACTTGGTTTGTTCAGCCTGGAGAAGAAGAGACTGAGAGGAGATCTCCTGGGGGTCTAGAACTTCCTCCCAAGGGGAAGAGGAGGGGCAGGCGCTGATCTCTTCTCTCTGGCCACCAACGCCAGGAGCAGAGGAAATGGCAGGAAGATGTGGCAGGGGAGGGTGAGGTTGGCCATGAGGAAAAGGTTCTTGACCCAGAGAGGGTGGTGGAGCACTGGAACAGGCTCCCCAGGGAGGTGCTCATGGTACCAAGCCTGACAAGATTCCAGCAGCATTTGGCCAAGGCCCTCAGGGACATGGTGTGAATGTTGGGCTTGTCCTGTGCAGGGACAGGAGTTGGACTCCATGATCCTTGTGGGTCCCTTCCAACTCACAACATTCAATGAAGCCCTCAGTGCTCCCCAGATGCTTTTGTGGTGCTACTTTCTTATAGTCAACATCTTTTTTGTGAACTCAGGGTAACAATCCTGCAAGGGCAGCTCCTCTCAGAGACAGTAATTTGTCCACCACAATGTGAGACACCTGAATACTGCTAATGCACTGATGGCAGATACTTTATCTTATTTGTTTTATATCCATGATGCTCATTTTCACCCTCTCTTACAGGAGAAATGAGACAAAATTAAAGACAATCCAGAGTGACAAGAATTATCAAAAAACTGGGAAAATATGAAGGGAATGGGTGATTCTGTGAAGAGCAGAAGTGGCTTGGAGGAGACAAGAGGCCAATCTTACAGTAAAAAGCCCCACCACTACCACAACTACAACAACCTCAAAATATGTTGGTTTTGAAGCCTTGTATTCAAATAACAGCATGATTATTCCTTGGGAGAAACTTTTAGCTGTAAGGAAGTCCTGGGAAAGATAACTTGGGGAGGGAGCAGTTTCTTGATGACTTGCCTTGATGACGGCCTCTCTTCAGATTTCGTGTCTGAATTTTTCCCCATGTTTGCTACTTCTGCAGCTCTGAAGCCTTTGCAGTTCATCTCTGTTTGCATATAGAGGGATCCTCCAGTTCTGGTGTCACCCATAGAATTGTTTATGATTTATTGATATATTGGGTTTGCATGGCAAGGTTTTCATAGCAGGGGGGCTACAGGGGTGGCTTCTGTGAGAAGATGCCAGAAGCTTCCCCCATGTCTGATAGAGCCAATGTCACCAGCTCCAAGATGGACCTGCTGCTGGCCAAGGCTGAGACAGCCAACAACATTGGTGGCCCCTCTGTGATAACATATTTAAGAGGGGGGAGAAAACCCTGCACAACTGCAGCCAAAGAGGGGAGTCTGAATGTGAGAGGAGCAGCTCTGCAAACAACAAAGTCAGTGAAGAAGGAGGGGTAAGGAGGTGCTCCAGGCACCAGAGCAGAGATTCCCCTGCAGCCCATGGTCATAGAATGGTTTGAGTTGGAAGGAACCTTAAAGACCATCCAGTTCCAACCCCCCTGCCATCAGCAGGGACACCTTCCACTAGACCAGGTTGCTCAAAGCCTCAACCTGGTGAAGACCATGGTGAGGCAGGCTGTCCTAGTTGAGCCTGGGAAGAAGGGAGAGGGGAGGGGAAGATTGTTTGTTTGGGTTTTTTTAAAGATTTATTTTTATTTCTTGTTACTCTGATTTGATTAGTAATAAATTAAACTAATTTCCCCAAGTGGAGTCTGTTTTGCCCTGACAGTAATTGCTGAATGATCTCCCAGTCCTTATCTCAACCCACAAACCTTTGGTTATACTTTCTCTCTCCAAGTCCAGCTGAGGAGAAGAGTGATAGAACAACTTTGGTGGACAGCTGGCATCCAGCCAGGGTCAACCCACCACAATTTAATATCCAAGAAACATACGAAATAATGAGAGTACAGTTGTTTATCCTGAGAATGTACCAAAAAAGGCCACTGATTCAAGTTTTGAGGGTTACACAGTCCTCAAAAGCCCCTGACTTGCACTGCAGCCAGCTAACAGGAATTCCTAGATCTCAGAAAGATGTGTTGGTTATTTTGGGGAAGGAAACAGCTTCATTTGTTCCCTGAAGACTTTCCTATACATGCCCGTTTACTCACTGTCTTGCAACTTCACATCGAAGCAAACAAAATGGGTGAAGGATACATCCCAAATATAAAAACCACGATTTGAAATGTATTTACAAACCCTGCAGGGTTTTCACACCTCAGAGTGGATCTGCAGAGCTCACAAGGAACAGGCAGGTGCTCTAATTCAAAGTGACTCTTGTTTCCTTTCACTGGCTTTCCTGGTTTTTCCCACGGAGTTCCTATAGCACATGGAGAACATCACATGGAAGGCTCAGAACAGAAACAATAAGTCCCAACCAACCTCCCTGTCCTTCACAGCTTCTATAAAGGCCAAAGAAAGACATTCATCCTCTAACAAACATGAGTAACCAAAGACAAAGGCACACTGGAAACATGACATACCCTCAGCAGTTGTTTTTTGCAGAACTAGATCCACTCCACCAGTGTCTGGGTTGCAGACAGCATCCATCTTTCTCCCTTACTGGCCTTAATGGTCCAGGTTTCCACACAGGGGTTCATTTCAAGTAGGCTATGGAAACAAGATCATAGAATTACAGAATCATAGAATGGTTTG
>NW_010292195.1:0-11737 GCF_000700745.2 Antrostomus carolinensis
TCCCACTGTGGGTCAAACCACCACAATCAGTTTTGAGAATTCTTCTGAGACCTGAGTTTTGGTTATGGTCATAGGCAATGGATTTTCACTTCTCCTTGCACTGTCCTGAGAATGTTGAAATATTATGGCACAGAAGAGTTCTAGTAGCAAAAGTTTCCATCCCTGAGAAACCCAGCAGAGGCATACCACAGGCTCCTGGTCTGTGCCTGTCACTACTGTGACCTCAGGCATGTCCCATGTTGGGTAAATTGCAGTAGAGCTGGCTGCTGCAGTATGGAGAGGGCAATGTCAGCAAGGCAGAGTGGATGGCAGATGATATGAAGACTCTTCCCTATCTCTGCCAATGTCCTGGCAGTCTCCCCTTTCTCACCCCCTCCCCTTACTCCAAGGATGCTGGCTGTCATTCAGAGGATTGTTCAAGGTAGCAATTTATCTGATGAGGAGGATTTTTGTTGACGAGAAAAGTTATACTGCAATCCTTTTACAGCTGTTTTACAAAGACTTGAAGGAGCCCGAGGCATAAAGGGGATGTCATGCAACTAAGGTAAAAAGAACAAGCCAGTAATTAAAAAAAAAAAAAAAAAAAAAGAAATTTAAAAAACCCAAGCCTTTTGACTCTTTGTGTCCCCCAACAATCAGAAGTCCATTGGCACAGAGGTGTTCCTTAATTTCTGTTTAGTAGAAAAGACAAATAAGGGCTCATTATTCCTTTCTACTGTCTTAGAACAGAGAAGACATTTTGATTTCCTTACATATACGCAAGCCGCCTTCCATATCTAGACAGTACCTGAAATTGAATTATACAAAGTGAATTATTCCTGTAACGGCAGGACAATTAATGTGTGCAGCTAAGACAGCAAGACAGAAAGAGAGCTCTCCTTAGAAACCAGTGCTTTATTGCCAGCCACCTTCCTGTTGAGGAGCCTTAGGGCTCACTGAGGCTTGAAAGACACTCTGCTGAGATAAGCATGTGATAATATCTCCCCCAAAGAAAGCTCCCCCTGTTCAGAAGTGCATCAGTGTTATCCAGAAACAGCAGTTTCCTCTAGCCTTTAGCCAACACCCGCTGTATCATTAATATGGCCAAGAGCGATACATGCACCACTTGACCAGTTAGAGAGATTATTTCATTATTTATGCACAGCTACATCTGATAGATATCAGTATTGCATTGAGATACAGCCTTCTTATGGAACAGACCTTGAAGAAGTACTTAGTGCCTTTGATTCATGATACAGATCCTTACTTAATTTGAAAAAAAAACCAAAACAAACCCAACCCTTTACATACTCAGTCTGTTTCACTGCCTCTTACTCCATGCATTGCCCTGTCCTACTTGACTGGATCAGTCTGGAAATCTGGAGAAATATTTTCACCATGCTAGCAAAAAAAAAGCTGTGGTTCTCTGAAGTCCCTGTTGGCTCCTGTGCAGTGCAACAACACATAGTGGATATGCAACAGCCTATTGTTTGTATTGTTTTTCCCCATCTGTCATCTTCTGACACAAGAACTTCACCAGAAAAGATGTCCCATAGTGAATATGATTGTTTCCCGTGTTCTTGGTGTGCCTCAGAATGCGATAATTCTCACAGAAAATAAAGAATTTCCAGCAAAACCAGATATTTTCCATCTTAAGCACACATAACAATAGAAGCAGCTAATGGCATTTTTGCAATGAAAATAAACTATCTTTCAAAACAGATAAATAAAGCAGAAGGTGCGAAGCCACTAGTAATACTGGATTTTGTGCAGATTTCTAGCTACTCCCAAGGTATTTTGATTATTGCAACTGTAGCTCCACTCTACTAGGAAAGGGTCATATTTCTTACTCCAAGATCAATATTCTTGGTTATTTATCACTCTGAGAACTGATGAGTTTTGAATATAAATACTAGATATTAGTCGACAGGCAGGTACTTTTGATTAAGAATACTGAATTCAAAGGTCTTTTGGAGAAACTATATTAACACTGAACATACACAGACATGACTGATAATTCTATAGCATACACCTGTGCAAATATCACACTTTGCTAACACACCATATTGAGGCTCCATGTGACCGAACCTATGGCCCAAATGCCACATAGTGGTCTGAGATATCTTATTCCTCAAAACATTTCCACATGTTGTTCATTTTTAACTCCAACTGTAGATGAAGGACAAAAATATTTCAATTTAAGTTTTTTATTGTTATTTTTGTAAGCCAAAATTAGGGTGTCACTCATTCAAATCCATCTGGCAATCTGAATATTTGCATTCATTACAGGAAGGAGTGATTACGATTTGTTCCGAATAACTGCTGTTTGAATTAACTGAAATAACAAATAAATGCAGGTTTCCTCTACTTCATAGGCCTTAGGGGAGGTTTAAAGTACAGAGGCTGTTTTTGGAGAAACTTCCTCTGCACTTAGCAGAGAAGGCACAGTGCTCTAATGGGTAGGGTAGGTGCCACAAATAGATACCAGTATCAGCTGAAGGATGTATCTTCACTAGTGTTTAAGCTCAGATCAGGAGGGCACTCTGGAAATGAATTCCTAGTAATCCTCACTTCACTGTGCTTTGGATCACACCAGAAAGCTGTCTTGGCACACATAACCTGGATTCCTTGTAAATTAAACTGGAAGATCAGTAGATGAACCACTAATGCCAGCTCAGTTCTCAAGACCAATTTAGAAATAGACTGGAATGAAATCCCCTGGAAGGTGTATAGTGTGGACAACTGATCCACAGCATCAGCAGTTTTGTTCTAGACATCCATTCTCATCATGCTGCACTATTTGGTAAGGCAATCATTTTCTAAAATGCTAGGTCACTGTTGTTTGAAAAAGTTTTCACAGAAAAATACTAGATAAATCTGGTAGCTGATGTGCTTACCTACTCCTGTTTCTCCCTGCCATGAGCTCAAAGATTAATTCTAGCTATGGAAGTTATAGATAGAACTTATTATGCTATCAACAAATGTATTAGAGGGAAAACCTCTGCTCAGTTACAGGGTTTCAAAATATTTTTTCCTTACATTTTCTCTTAAAGAACAGTTAGAACATTACAGAACATAATATGAAGGCTATTTTAAACCACAAAGTTCATATAGATAGCTTCATAAGGCATGTTGTTTGAGTAAAGAACCAATTCTTGTTTTGAGTAAAGCCTGTTCTTCATGATTTCCAAGAAGGTATATCAAATTCTGCCCTGATTCACAGGACAGTGATTATTATTAATGACTGTAAGTATCCAGTGGGGGTGTTGCTCACCATCACATACGAAGCCAGTGGCTAAGCCAGCAGCAGAACAGAGGAATTTTGCCCACAGTGGTTCTTGATTGCTTAAACCATAAATGTTACTTTTTAAAGCCACCGGCTAATGACAAAAAACCCCTCATGCTTTAAAACTTTTATTCTATTTTTTCAGCAATTAGAGGGAGAAAGCAGAGGATTGATCACATTCAGGTGCAAACACTATCTGTCCCATTAGTTTTATTTCTATACCCTACAGAGTTGTATGAGTATTTAGCAGGATTCACCTTCATCTCTGCCAGTGCTACACCTTAATTAGCCAGATGATTGCTCTGGCTCCAGTCTTGCAGCGTATATTGCTTGACAGGGTTCCCTGCCTCCACAGCACAGGCAGTGTGGCAACAGGTGTGAAACAAGGTGTGTGCAGCAGAAGAGTTCCTCAATTCTCCCAAAAGAGAAAAAATTAATTCTAGTAGGTTCGATCAAAGGACTCCTTCTCTGGAAAGTGCTTTTTAACCTGAACAAGCAGCTCCCTGTTCAAAGAAACTGCTGGGCCATTATCAATACCTGTGAAGCACCACCAGGACAAGCGAAAGCGCTCGAGGTGCTGAAAGTGGCTAGGTTTTATATGATCTCCCATTATCTCATTACAATGAATTAATAAAACAATAACCTGAACCAAGTAGGGTGCTATCTCAGTAATGGGTCTTGATACACTCTTCTTTTTAAACAGGAATATGACGGTCCAGGTTACGGGCAGGCTTCAGAGAAGGGACTGCAGCATGATGAGAAACGTTGCCCTCAAATTAGTATAATGGATACAGTGAGTTTTACATTCAGATATCTGAGCGCAATTCCCTGACTGCCCAGTACCCAGACTTGGTCCCATTAAACTTAAGAGGAAATTTACCACAGAATCCAAGAAAAGTATTATGGGATTGCTGATTGCTTTCTCTCTCTTTCCTTTATTGTTTCTCTCAGTTGCCTTTTTGCCCTGCAGAGAGCTTTGATTTAGCTGCAGAAAGACAAGTGGTTACCTTGGAAAGTGTGTACATGAGGGAGGCTTTGTCCATGCAATGCTAAGTACTGCTGCAGGAGCCGGTGCTGGCATCAAGCTATTGCAACCTTTGAGCACTGGGCTTGAAAAACTTAACCTCACACTCCGATGGAGAGACAATTTGTGACACTTAAACAACCTCATCCTTCACTGCTTCCACTGCAGGGACCGAGACATGCGTTTCCATGGTGCAGAACAGCACTGTGCATGCCTCAGCAAAACCAGACACAAACTCCTCTTCTCTCTGTCGGGTAAATCCCTGTACGCAGCTGCTGATCCATTAGAATATTGCCTCAGATCTTCAGAGATTACTTTTAAGGTGCATTTCTTTTTTCTTTTTTTTTTTTTTTTCCCCCTGCAGAACAGTTGGTAATATTGATGGTTTAATATGGAACTTAGTATAACTAATTATATTGTAATTAGCATAACTAATTATGCTGATGGGGAAAGTGACAACGATGAAGAGAAAAAGGGAATGAAAAACATTTATATCCATGGAACACTTTCCTATTAGCAAACATGATAGGTATCCAAAATTGGAAAGGAACCAAAGGAAAATACGAGCTTCCTGGATGGCAGTAAAGAATCCACCATCACCTCTGTTTCCACAAGCTCTTAGCAACAGCTTCTACACTATTTCCACAGGGACTAAACAGAAAAAGAAAACCAACCCAAAGAGCCACTGAACCAATGCCACCCATCCTTGATGTTTCAGAAAAAGGAAATTCAAAACCAAAATCCAGTAGTTTGGTCAAGTGAGCATGACTAAACTTTTTTTCCTCACCATAGCAAAGGAACCATTGCTATCTTGAAAAAGAAAAGCTTTTCATATTTTTGCTCTACTTCTCGTAAAAGATGCAAAAAAATATTGCTTTGAATAATTTTAAACCTTATGAAGATTATTTTCTTACTCTTATATCCTACCAAGATTATATATTGTGCAGAATAAAGACTTTTTATCACTTTCAAATGCTCTACTTATTAATATAATGTATTTTGTTATGCTCTATTACGTCCAATCAAGATTTTATTAGTTATAATTGGCTTAAATGAGCAGATATTTTCCTTCTAGTTTGAGCCAAAATTAGGACAAAACAAACTTAAATCAGCAGCTTCACAAATTTTAATGGTATTCTGGACCAGGAAACTCAGAAAAAGTAGACCCTAAAATAGACTCAAATTTTACCAAATAACCTCAGTTTTCATAACGGATAAAGAGAAGTTTTGGCACCTTAGCAGCTAATGGATGTTTGAAACCCCAAATTTGACTTTCGTAGTTTGACCCAATCTCCTGTTTTAATATAAATGACACAGGCCTATTTACTCCCCGTGCTCAACCCAGGGCGAGAGGCCTCACCTTGAACTGTGAACACAGTAGAATTGTGAATGCATGTAGACTGACCCATACACCTTCTCAGATGCAACACTAGAGAAAGGGCTAGTGACAGCCATCCTTCCTGACACACAAGCTGGGAAGAAAATCCTGGAACTGAAAAAAAAAGACATACAAAAAATAGCAGAAAGAGGCTAGCGCCTTTGACCAAATTCAGTCCTAATAAATTTGCCCTCTGTCATTTAAATTTATAAACATATGTCATGAACTAAAGAATGTAAAAAGGGAAAAGTAATAAGAAATTATCAACAGATTTTGAGAGTCCTATCACCAAGACGTGGCAACCTCTTTTCCAAAGCACCCTGCACTGTTGTGACACGCTCAGAAGTGACAGGACACTTATACTACAAAAAGACATTCCTATAAGGTGCTTGTCTATTGTCTTGGTACACTTAACGTGGCATATCTACATTGTAACATAATATTTTCCCATAGCCTGATACCAACAGTGAATGTTTTCTGCTCAAACATACCTAGAGTTGGACCGAGTTCAGATACACATTTGTTGTTCCCACATTAGCTCCTCAAAAAGCCTAAGCCAGGGTTGGAGACACCTGCACAACTCTGTAATGACTGAGCAACTGGCAGGATGATACTTCACTAAATCAACTAGTCTTTGATTCTGGAAACACATCTGTTGCTTAGACTCTGCCCAAGACTACTTTGACAGCTCTACATAAGGGCCCACTTATTGCAGAACATGGCATTTCCACAGGCTTACAGAGACAGACCATGGAGATAAAAAAGAAATCCTTTAGCAAGAAACCTTAGAGGACAAGGTTGCTGTGCTCCTTAAGTATCAGTCTGTTTAAAAGAACTCAAGGAACAGAATGGTGCGTTAGGGTGACTATGCCTGAGAGAGCCAGGCTGTAGATGGATATGTTTTTTCTAGACCTGTTCTGTGTAATATTAGCTTACCAAGTGGTAAATTACAGTCTTGCCTACATAACACCCATGCCATCATCACTGCTTGTGAACCTGACCCTCTAGGAGATTTTTATTTTTTTTAGAATTGCCAGCAAAGATGCAGCTTCACGACATTCAAGTCCATCAGTGTGCAGGGGAGAAATCATTGCACATGAGGACATTTTACTGTGAATCATGCTCTTTGGGTGGGAGACCAAGTAGAGATTAAATAAAGGTTTGAGGCATTTTTCTCCACAGTATTGCACCTGGCAAATTTCCAGAGAGAAATAAACCCTGAGATCTAGGAGACAGACAGAAAGCTTCTCAAAGACAAAATGAAAAGCTACATTTGGCTCCACTAAAAAATTATACCATTTTAGAAGAAATGCAGAATATAAATCTAGTTAGAATGAAGCTAGGGCCTTACTAAAAGCTAAATTTCTCTTGTAGATTTTATGGCTTTGTATTTCCATCACCATATTTCATCTACAGCATAAACATAGAAAATATAGCCTTTAATGCCAGGCCTAAAAAAGATTTAAAGTTATTCCCTTTTTAAGCAATGCTTTTCCAGTACTCTAGATATACAGTATTTGCAGATTTTAAACATTGGCCATTAGACATACAGTTCCCCAAAGTGTTGTGGTTTGGGGTTTGGTTGGGGTTTTTTTTCAGACAAACTAATACTTCAGCTCACAAAACCTTCTCTTTCGGGATTTCTAGAAAGATTTCCTTTTTTATCATAATGATGTCACAGATTAGTGATGGTGGCTACTTCCTCCCCACCCTCATCAGCCAAGATTTTGTTGTATGTGGTTAGTTTCATTTTTCATCCTCTACTTTCAAAATTAACTCAGCTGTGGATGAAGATATATATCCTATTAGTGCTATCCCTTTGGGGAATGCCTGCAACAGCTGCAGCTGCCATTTCATTTCTCCTTAATACCCTTGTGTCCTAGAATACAAATAAAACAAATGTTGGTATCTTGTCCACTGCACACCCCACATCATGTTATTTTAAACATACTGTACAGCTACATAAAATGTCCCTGATAAGACATTGTTAGTCACTTGCAAAGAAGCCATTAGAATAATAGTTTGTGCTTCCATAATCCACCCTGGAATAATGAAACTCCACACTGAATACTGATAAATGATCCAAGATCTCATAAGCCTTCTTAACTGTGAACAGTGAAATATTAAAATACTGCAGAAACCATGACAGCTGACAGGTAGAGTCATTAGGAAAATGTATGCAAATCCAGCAGCAAATGACGCTGCATAAAGTAAAGGGGTTTACAGCTAATGACTTGTACTGATGTGCAGTCCCATATTCTGAAAATAAAATGTCTAACATTTATATTTATGACAAGTGAAACAGTAATATATTTAAATTCAGGTATCTTTTGTCCTGCACTGAACTCAAACTTGGGAGATAGACTTAAAAACCTAATAATAGAGATCTCAGATCTTGCTTATACTTACATTTTGACATGTCAGCTTATTTAAAATTCAGCTAAGGCTAAGAACCCAACATATCATCAGCACTGAATTTCCATCTGCAAGTAGAGATACTGTTACTGACTAAAACAAGACTGTGCCTTGTTCCTCTGCAGTGAAATAGCAAAAAAAAAAAAAAAAGAATTTTAGAATTTTGGGCTGATATTGTCTCATATATTTGCTACTTTCCTCCCCCAGTAATGGTACAATATGCCAAAAGAGGAGATGATGATAACTAGTATATTAGCAGGGACTGCAAGGTACACTCAGTGAAGTAGTTTAGACACGTGACTGCAGGAATGGAGTTCATGGTGCTATATTTCCTGTGCTGCAAATGGGGATACAGACTGGGACTGAAGGCTGGGATTCACAACCAAGCACTCTCAAAGGCAAAGGATGAGGAGGAACAGCCAAGCTCAGTTGAGAAGACAGGTCTTGAACCACGGCCTGCCCAATGCTGCACAAAACCCATCATGTACACTACCAAGTACCACTCAGCCCTTAGCACAACTGTGGCAAGGGCTGCATTTCCACAGCACCTTCAGCCCCAGGGTAATGAACGTTAATGAATTTATCTTTGTAATACTGAAGTAAAGGAATGTTATCATCCTCAAACTACAACTAAGGACATCCTGACAAGGAAAAATGCTGTTCTAAAGTGTGTCCTAAAGTGCACATATTTAGCCTCTGACAAAACCAGGAGTGGGGAGCAGTTGTCTGAATTCCCAGTTTTAAAGCTTCAGCAAATACATTGTTCCAATTCCAAAGTATAGCACAGAGGCTTAAAAAGAAGAGAGAAGCAGAGGTCTATTCAATTATCAACTACTAAAAGTGACTTGTACTCGGATTATATAGGATTTTAGGATCAAAGTAAAAGTGATCCAGAAGCTCAGACACTTTTAATTGCTTTGAAACTGTATTTTTAATTATAATACTCTTTCTCCAAGTATATCTGCATTTTTCTTGAACCTGATTTTAAAAGCATACAGGAAATTTTTAGAAGACAAGGATCATAAAGTCAATATTTTGATTACTATAAAGGCTATTCAGAACTGTAAATTAAAACTCTATTAACATTTCTTTCATCCATTCAGTAACTTGTACCATGCAAACTGGCATCATCTGCAGCATCACTAACAATCTCAAACACAGGTACCTCCCTGCACTCACCAGTCCGTACAAATTACCTGATAAGGAGAGTTCATTGCCAATTAAGATACCCAAATGCTAAAAAACCCCCATCACATCCAGGGAATGTTTCTCCCTGAGATTCCATTGATGGTCTTCTCAAAAAAGAGAACATAATAACCTAACTGTAATAATCACTTTTCCCCAAAGTTTCATGGCTTGAGAACTTTTACTGGTCATCTCCAACTAATCTGCAAACAGCGGTACCAGAAGAGGTGCCGAAGTTTCTGCAAGGGCTGAGCTTGCTTATCAGGTAATAAATACAGTGTATTTCCATGGGCCACTGTCAGCCCTTGGCAATGGCATTCGCTTACAGCTGACCAGGAACCTGAAGCTGTAACCAAGGATGGGAAGGCTAGTGACTGAGGGGGGAAACCAGGACAGGGTGCTGTGCTCATGGCAGGGCCCCACAGAACACGAGAGAAGAGCCGAACGGGATTATTTTTGCCAGTCTTGGCACTGTGCCTCTGCTATTCTCAAGGCATGAAGCAGCTACATAATCTCATGGTAACTGGCATCTCTAACTTCTCATTCATGTCCTTCTTCAGACCTCTTCCTCCACTATATCTGTTAGCAACTCTTCACAAAAATCAGCTGACCCACTCCTCCACACAGAAAACTAAGTAAAGAGAAAATGCCACACAGGAGGTATGCAAGCATATTAATGATAATTCGGGGTCTAGTCTTCCAGTTATCTTTAGCTAGTTTTATTTCTGGCTTTTAAAGTGCAAACTGTTCAAGACAAAGACAATTATAGGTGAATAACACTGTTTCAGTCATTTCCCAGACTATCTGTACATCCACAGTGAATTTGGTAGACAGTTTTGGCCAGATTCCTACGACTAGATCCACAGCACTGCTGGGAGGGCAATGCTAGTGATGGCACAAGATTTTCTAGCCATGGAGCCAGACTGTGAGAATCACATTCTAGTTTGGAGAAAGCACCTCAAATCCCAGTTCGGGGAACTCATCAATTACTTATGCAAGGTGAAACAGGTCAGCCAGAATTTTATCTGCACAGAGAGAAGGAAAATCAGAAAACATGTGATTAATCCTGGTGAGAAGGAGAGAACTGAATGTGAGTTTCGTGTGTCCTGGGAGAAAATCTTCACCACACAGTTACTGGCTTAAGGGCTTCTGTCTCCAAGATTGCAACCCTAACCATCACCTTTTTTCAGTCTCACATACCCACAAAGTGTATTTTATTGCAGATCTAATGGTACATTCCATGGACAAATACAACTTTGATTTCAATGTGAAACATTTCCATTTGAAAATGTCTTTGTCCTCATCTCTGTTCTGACAGTCCTATTTGTTTGGTCAATTTTCAGGGATTTATTTGGTGATTGAGATGTAAATAATCACTTGGTCATTCATAATGTAATAAACCTACAAATAAACCAAAATATTGTTCCAATTCCAAAAAGGTTTCTTAAAGAGGAATTTTGCAAGAGGAATAAATAAGCAGATAAAACAGAACTGTTATCTCCTTATAGCTTATGGAAGATACCAGACACCTGCAAGCAGAGTCCAGAGAAAAAATTTACCCTTTTCAGTAACTGCTTTGAGTGTTACTCTTTTTAATCTGCTAATGAAGGAGCTGTTTTGTTCCTCGGTTTTGCAGAGTTCTTCTGGGCATCATAGTGACATATCAGTCTCACAAATATAACCTTCAATTTCACATGAAATTAGGATATGGCAACATTTCTGCTCTTGGTTGTGCTGATAGTACCCATAATCAGTAAAGTGATTTCCAAAGAGAACGGAAGGCAGAGAGCTTGCAATGACAACCATGCAGAATCCACAGATGAAAACATGAAATGGATGGGCAACGTGTGTGGTAAAATACACTTGGGCCTCAAGCAATGCTGTGTCAGGTACTTGAGAAATGACATATGGCACTTGCCTACAACCCTGGCTGGCTAAACGCCCAGTGTAATGTGGATTATACATAATTGCTTCACACCAGTAAAAAGCCTCTTCTGCATATTATAAACATATTCATATTGACTCCTTACTTCTAAGACAGGGGATAGTGACAAGGAAAAATAATTTTAGGGAAGAGTATAGTGTGTTATAGTACAATAGGTTCAACATTTTATGCAATATATTACATTGTCTATCTGCATATAATATCTTGAAACATGTCCAAATATTAGCAGTTTATAGTTTCATGCTCTCCATATAAATTTGTATTATTGAATAAACAAAATTCCCTTCTATATATTATGCAGGGGTGAGTGATTGTTAAAATATTTCTTATTGAATACAGGATGAGAGCCCATAGCACCTGGGCAGGCCCACAGACCAGCCTTCCTCAAATTTTCTGTGGTGCAAAAAGAAAAAAATTGCCCAGTATAGGTATTTTATTAATTGTGGTGGTTTGGGTGGATTCACCCTTTTGCTTGCAGCTTGCAGCCAAACACAGCCTGCTCTATCACCCCCCGCCGCCCCCCTC
>NW_010292195.1:11802-16258 GCF_000700745.2 Antrostomus carolinensis
AAAATGATAATGATAACAACAGTGATAACAGACTATACAAATGAGTGATACACAGTGCTCACCGCCCACTGACCAATTCCCAGCCTGTGCCAGCTAACGATCCCGCAGCCGAGACGGTCCCGAACCGAAACTCTGGAAGAGTGTGCCCGAGTGATCCCCGAGAGAATGTGTCGTCTTCCGGTCAGCCCTGGTTAATATACTGGCATGACGTGATATGATGTGGAATATTTCATTGGCACAACCAGATGCCAGTTTTGGGTTTTGCTCCTCACTGCGCTTCCCCCCTCCCAGTCCTAATGCAGCTGTGAAACAAACAGCGTGGCCTTGAGCTGCAGCACCACAAGTACTGTTATCAAAGTTCTTCTCATGATATGTCTGAACTGAAACACTGAAAGTAAAATACTGCTATTCTAATTACTAAAAAGAAAATTAACTCTATCCTAGCAAAACCAGGACACTAATTTAAACCAGAGCTGATGAAACAAAAGAGAAAAACCCTGTTGCTCCCTACTTCTTACTCATTTTTATTTCATTTTCAAAATAGTCTATTCAGACCTACTTATGCAGCCATCTGCCAACCTTGAGCTCACATCAGAGGACTCCTGTCCATACCTCTGAGGCTAATGATGGGCCAGGCACATTGAACTCCATTTTATGCTACATGTTTTTGTTTAGGATATGCTCATTGTAGGTTCTTATCTTTTGAAGATTTCCTTCAGTGACTCCTGGGGACATTGTGGTGCTTCAGCAGCAGCAGGATACAAGCTCCCAGCTCTGCTTGTTTGCTGAAAAACCCTTCCAACATCTCTTCCCAACACCACCACTTCCTCACCTATAATTAGGCTATTCAGTTCTTACTATCAAGTGCTAGAATTATAGAAACAGCTCATTTGAGATGTGCAAGCTCTTGCTTGTAAAATATTTGGCTCAGCCATTGCAGGAATAAAGCTATTTTATGCTGTAAATAAGGAGTAGGTTTCAATGCCACATGGCTGCTCATTATCACTACATGAAACTAGCTATAAAAAACCCCATATGCCCCGTGAATTCAATCCTAAATGGATTGGGCTCAATTTCCCTCATTCTTCCATTTCCACAACTCAACATGTGTGATTGTGAGACACCCAGCAAGATGGCAGGAGGGGTAGGACAGATGTCTGCCACTTGGCAACAGGAACCAATAGCAGGAGGGTCATTGGATTTTCATCCAAATTTCTTCAACTGCTTTCATGAACCATATCCTCTGACTTTCATTATATATTCACTTGTAGCCTTTGCTGCTTGTCTGCTGATCCTGGTATACATCTGGGTGTTGTCAGGGTCCATAAATCCGTCTGAGTACTGCCAACTGTTACCCATATGAATTCCAAAACAACATCTTTAGATTTAGATGTATCCGAAAAGCAATCTGATCCTATTTCCAGAAAAGTCTACCTAATTTCTGTCATGGATATCAAAGGGAAGACACCACTTGGAGAAGCCAACAGTCTTTAGTCTTTTTGGAAAAATGCATTTGAAGCCTTTTTTTTTTTTTAAGGAAGTCTCAGTTCCTTAGCTCTACCTTATTGTGACTTTAAAAAAACCCAAAGCAATGATTAGCAATTTACATCTTCGATGCACTGGTAGCTATGACTGAATTGAGTTCTCACTGCTTTGTTCAGAAGCCACTAATTTCCTTAATTCCACTCTGCAAACAGAGAAATTGAGGCACAAAACCAGTCAACTTCATTATGAGTATTTAATTTGTTAAATTTTTCAAGATTTGCTCATTCATTACACTCTTTAGACATTAGTCCTTTGTTAAATCTTACATCATTTTTTCTTTCTACATCTTCAGAAATATTTTGAGTTTTTCTGATTAGTTCCTGAACTGAAATAATCCCACAAATGCACCAGTGCATCTGCATCTGATGAATCCATTTCCAAAATGTCCATGAGCAGCAGGCACTGAACAAGAAATGATAAATAAAACTTTTCATTGATGGATCAAATTTAGTTGATGTCTTAAAACACTTTATAAATATGGACAAGTGAAATGCTCCTCTTTTTAGACATGGGGAAACTGAGGCACAAACAGATTAAGAACATTAGACAAATAAGCAGCAAAATGTGGAAGAAAGCCTAGAATTCTTGATTTTCATTCCATTAGTCATTCAATGCACTAAATCAGAACAGCCAGACTGAATTCTGATTTGGCTCTTAAATGCTTATGCATATGCACAAGCATTTCAAATTTTCAGGTCTTTTTAATAAATCTGAATAAACAAGTAGCATATAAAAAGCCACCTTTTATGACTAATACTGCTCTCTATTACAGATCACATTTGAGAACTTCAATCAGTATTATGTCAAATGAACAAAGAGTAAGAGGACCATTTTAAGCAGTGCATGCATGCTGTGAAGCTTTTAAACCATGATTTACCTCTTTCTTCTTCATGGTCCCAAATTAATAATTTCAGTATTGAGAAATGTTGGCAAATGCTTAATCACCAACATGTATCACATATTGTAGATTCAATGCACACACACACATACACACAAAACCGAGAACCATGCCAGTTTCCAGAGGAAGAACCATCAGTTCAGTGAAGACTCACACTAATAAATATGTTAACCAGGTCTTTTACAGTGTCATTTTATTTTTCTTTTCCCACTGAATGGAGATCAGGACTTTACGCAAGGACTGTGAGAAATGTGGGTGGCTGCGCCTCGTGTGATAGGTTTATTGGTCCCAGTTTGTACCAGACCAATGGATGTTTGCTGTTTGATTGCTTTCTTTTTACTAATTCTGTGAATCTCTGTCATTTTGAGAAACACAACATAATATACAAGACAACATTGACAGACTTTAATCACAGACACTAAAAACGTCCAGCTTTCAAATGGATTAACGTTAACCAAAAAAAACACTTATTGTATCTTACACATAGGCACTGCATATTCTAAAAATCTTGGCCAAATCATAAAAAATATAGGAAACCTAAGAAGCCTTTTTTCCAGCCTGCCAGTTATTACAAGTGTATATAAAATTTTATTTCTTTATGGCCAATTAATGTTTACTATGCAAACAGTGGCTGAATGTAGGCCCTATTCATCCTTTCTAACACTAGATTTGCTTTTATTGCTGTATGAAAAGCATTTAACTGCGGCATTTTTAAAATTCTCTTAACATAACACAACTTTGGAACATTGTGACAAATTCTAGGAAACAGATATAGTAACTAATAATAATAATATGTGATAAAATGTCACCAAAAAAATTGTTTAAAAAAAGTCAGTTTTAGGAGAAGAGATCTTCCAATATCAAATAATGAAATCTGAAGTCATAAAATAAATATCTGTAAATTCATTACTTTCAGCCCAAAGAAGCAAATTACAAGCAAATTCTCTTTTTTTTTTTTTTTAAACTTGAATATTGCTGACCTGTTTTATACCCAGTTACCAGGATATAATGCTCATTCAAGATGTGAGAGAATGTTCCCATGGAGAAAGATCCTGGGCCATTACATTTCTGTCAACAAGGTTTAGCACAGATTGGGATAGAGGAGAGAGTGATACACACTGCGCAAAGCGAAGCAGTCATCTGGAGTACCAGCTCAGGTGTGTGAACCATCCAGGCCACCTTGGGCAGAGTGAAAGGACCTAGGAAATCCACACCACAGTTTCATCTCCACCTCTGCATTGACCAGAAATGTGATGTACAACTTTAAGTGCATGTCAGTCAAGTCCAATCTTTTCTTCACTGTCCTTTACGAAAAAATTACTTTCCTGCTGGCTCTGAGTAACTCTTGATAATGCCAAAGCTCTTGGTTGAACCTGTTGTTCCTTGCAGAAAGGCAGGAAGAGGAAAAGCTGTAGCTGGTCCACAAACAGCATCAGTGATATGATCCTTTATTTAAACTGTTTGTTCCTCACCTCAAGTTTAGTGCCATTCCTAGCTATGCCTGTGTATGAAATTGTGCTAGATGTACACAAATAAAAAAATGTACCTTAAGTACTTTAACAGAGGTGGTAGGATGTTCGATTATGTATGTATGTATGTATGTATATAAAAATACCAACCATTGTTTGTGTCTAAGCATCACTGAAAATTAGTAGAGAAAAATCAGTCAAATCAGGTGACACTTTTTCCTCTGTGTCCTTCTGATTACAGGAATATGACTGAGTAGGAAGCGTCTTCTGACTACTGATTTTTTTACACTTAGAGCTGAATACCATCAATATACAGAATCCAAACTGAAATATCGTTGCTGTACTTCAGACCACAAGATTTCTGGGTGCTCAAGACAAAGACTCAGACATTGGGAATGCAGATTCACCTCTGTAAGAGGTTTGAACCTGCCTAGTGGGAGAACTGCATTCACACGTCCTAGCTTTCTGACTTCAGAAAACCAGAAAAATCCCATTAGAAATTTTCTGTGCAGCAAAATCTGCTCTCTTCTGTCAACTTGACAGC
>NW_010292195.1:16275-26831 GCF_000700745.2 Antrostomus carolinensis
CTCCCAAATGACCAGCCAAAGATGAAGACAGTCAATAACTCCGGCTGTTTCCTCGCTGCCAGCAACAGCCCGTTGTGTCTCACTCCAGGATGCCCCTTGGGCATTAAAAGCTCAAACTTTCATGGATGGCACAAATTAAGCAAAAACTCAGCATACATTTAAGAGCACTGAAGTGAAAAGTATGTGAGGGAACTCGCTTGGCTGGGGTGTCAGCACGTGGGTGAACTGAGAATGAATTTGAAATGAGCCAGTGATACACTCTATGTGGATATGCAAGTCAAGACCAGGCCCAGCCCTGCGGGACAGACTCCTCCAGGGAGATCTGCATACAAGGCATATAAGAACATTCCGAAATTAGGTTTATGGTGACCTTTCTAGTAAAAAGAAATACCATGTTGCACTTCACATTTTATTAAGAAAACCCAATCTGGTGTGAGTGGGAAATGGGACTGAAAGGAAGCAGCAGGGTGTAGCAATGGCTGCCAGCTCCCTGTGGCATGGGATACCCCGGGGTGGCAAGGCCGGGCCTGGCAGCCTGGGTCCGTCCCACCACCCCAGCCGGGAGTGGGACACTGGGGGCACCAGGGACAGCCCCAGCCCCAGGCCTCAGGCATTTCCCTGGGCGTGGGGACAGGCCAAGGCTGAGCTGGGCCATGGCCCTGCGGGTAGGCCTGGCTTGGCAGGGGCCCATAGCTGGAGACTTGCCCTGCTCCGGTGTCACTGGGGCAGGGGATGATGGCTGACATGGGCTGACATGGGCTGACATGGGGGTAGGGTGGGGAAGACCCCAAACTGAGCAGGTTAGGGCCTGTAAGGCCTATTAGTGCCCTGACAAGCTGCTCCTGATCCATGCCTGCCTCTTGCTAAATCCAGCGGTCAGTGCTGGGGAGCAGGAAATGCCGGGCAGTGTGAGTTTAGCTCAGACATCGGGACCCTGAATCTGGGTCGTTCAGAGCTTTATCCAAACAATTCCTGTCTCAGGCAGACATGCATTTCAAGTTCAAACCATGGCAATGATTTGACTGACCAACACGTGACTGAGTTGGAATGTCAAAAAGGCCACTGAAATATCCAAACCAAGAATTATGGAGTGGATATTAAATATATGGTTATTACGTAATGTCTATCATATACATTATTTCCTTTATCACAGCAAGATTTCCATCTTGCCATTGCCCTTGTCCAAGGTCAGGGCAAACCTACCGTGCTGTAGCTAGTGGATACTTTCAAATTCCTTTACTTTAAAATTTAATGAACCACCTACTTTTTCACAACAATAATTGTTTTCCACATATTGCTTATTCATAAAATATGTATCTAATCCTGACTCTTCACATCCTATTTACTGCAGAAAATAGATCCTCTGTTCTGCACAGGCAGCCCTGTCACCATGCTCTAACTCCCAGGACATGTGCAGAAACCTTTGTACAATAATTATGGAAGGTTAGCAGGGTAAAAGGAAAAGCTATCAACCATTATCTATTGCTCCGGAGGATATGAGGAGAATATAAATAAATCCAGACACTGCAAATTCTTTGCTGCAAGCTAGGCGATTAAAGTATTTCAGATTCCTACAAGTCTATTTAAAGCAACTTAAATCTTTTTGATGGCCAGTAGTTCACTACAGCCTAGCTGATTGCACAGGCTAAGTTAACACGCTGCACCAAGTCCACAGGAAAATGGCTTCACCTCCTGACAAATATTAATACAGATGAGACGTCAGGTTACACATAGGTCTTCAGAAAATATTTTAGGCTACTTTTATTTCCTTTAGAGATATGCAAGCTCCTTTATAAGGCTTAGTACTGTTTCTTCAGCTCATGTACTTCAACCTTCATTCACAGACTTCCACATTCAGAGCAGTGTCAAGTCAGAAGCTGGTTTTGCAACAGCTTGTTGGAGAACAATCTAACTCTCTGTCTCTCTCAGTCAAGAAGTACTGCCCAGCACTTGCTGACAATATTGAAAATACCAGCTCTGCTGCAGTTTGACTGGCCAGTATATGTGCAGGCTAGTTGGAAGGCTGTGCAGTGCTTTCACTGTCTGAGCGCCTGAAGCTGCTCACAGCTGCTGAGAAGTGAACTCAGCTTACACACTGCCGAGGAAGAGGCCGCGTGTTATAGTAAAGGAGGTGAGAGGAAAGGGGATGGGAGTGGATGGAACAGAAAAACATTGTGTGCTTGCATCAGTTTAGTCATACCTAAGAAACCAGTAGAGAAAAAATTGATATCTTGCATTTTACAGCCCATTTCTCCCCTTCCTCACACCCCCTGGAATACAGTACAGACCATAACCAGCCTCAAGAAAAATGAGAATTGTAAGAGTCATTCATAATTCGGGGTAAACCTAAGGAAAAAATATTATCTTAAAACAACAACAAAAAAAAACCCAGACACAGTTGCCTAAAGAAGTCTGGACAGTAATTAGAGCTATGCAGGAGAACAGCTTCTACATACTGCTTCAGCAGAGGCTGGAGAAGTAGGGGAATTCAAAAGAAGGAACAACAACAGTGTTAGATAATGCAGCAGAGGAACAAACACCACCTGGTTTGTTTTCACCCTGGGAAAAGCCTACAAAGTCTAAAAATAAAGTTTTGGGACAAAGTGCTATTTGAATAACTTGGAACTAAGAGCAAAGACTAATTCAGAGAAACACTGTTTTGTAGATATCTTTTGTAAATAAACATAATTGCATCAAAGATGTCAGACTCCAATAAGTTGCAAAAATATTGATAATGCTTGAGAGCTTTACACACCCAAATTATTCCAGTGCACTTTACAAATTCAGAAGTAACTTAATTTACCACAGAAATGGAAGGCAACAGCCCTTTTAATAGCTCACAGTGCCACTCCACAAGGCATTACATGATAGGGAAAACAACGCTGTGATCCATTGAAATAGTGGGAAGTGGAGAGAAGCAGGACAGAATTACTCAAACTAGAAATGGGCCCACACATCAAGCTAATGGCTCTGTTCTTAGGGAAGGAGAGGTAAAGTTTCTGTGTTCATCTGCCACTACTGACCTCACCTAGCATCTGTCAGTATTCTGCAGAATTGGTACTATACTGACTAAAGAAAAAACCACAACATTAATCAAGTTTTAGCAGAATCCCATACTTTCTTTAAGTACATCTTCATCAAATGATAAACATACCTAACCTTATTTACCTAGAGAGATCTAACAAGGATCCAAGCCCAGCAAGCATACTTCAGTCCACTTGAAGTGTGTTGAAAGAAGGTACAAAAAGCCAGGTAAACAGCTGTCATTTTGATACAGACAGTGCAGGCTTTTTATACTAATTTCCAAAGAGAAAAAAAAAATGGATTCCTTATGTAAGTAAAGCGTGAAAGACAGAATACTGGGGAGTAAAGCCATCCCATGACAAATAAAAATAAGGTATTAGATATGATTACCACCTTGAACGTACCAAGATGTCAGGTACTATCTGTCCCCGCTGGGGGAGATTTTTCAGCATTTCCTTCATAGGGAGGAATGTTGGTCCTTTAACAATGAAAAAAATTATCAGACCTTTTTCCCCCAACTACCTGTTTATGTGTTTGAGAGGATATGTTGCAATAACAGGCAACATGAAAAAACAGTGTTTTGAAACAGGGCAAGCAAGTCCTTCCCTTTCAGCTGCTCAGCATTATTTCCTTGATATTTTTTATTAAAAACAGGAAAAGCATAGTAGAAAAAAACCCTGAATTTCTAACCTATAAACAAGTGATATTCTTTGTTTTTGCATTTGTGTCAAAAAGAACTTGAGGAAAAAACATTTTCCACATTCCTATTTCATGTCTCCTTAAATGCTCTATCAAAATTATTTCAGCTTGTGCTGCAAAGAGACTCTATTTATTCTACATTCATAATTTTCCTTCCATTCAGCTGCAGTTCTTATCAGCTTGTGTTATACATAACAAAGAACCAAAAATTTGAAGACATGCTCTGTGGTGAAAAATCTCACACTGCTTTCCAATGTGATCAAGGCTAATCAGCTAATAACAGCTACAAAATAATAAATCAGTTCTAGAATTTCTAAAGTGAGGGAAAAACAACCAAGTCAGATAATCATAAGAGGTTTGGTTCTTTTCAAGTAACATTATTCATTTGAAGACTTTTTTTTTTTCCTGGAAATTTAGTGATAACTAAGGGGATATAAGGTAGATATACAAATCATTAAGGATATTTTGGAGGTCAGTTGCTATTTCTTGTTCCCTTAGCACATGAGAACAATGAATCCAGCACCAAGTTGAGTGGCAGCAGGGGCATCAGATTTAAAACTCATTATATATACTTTTAAAGTGCAAGTAGACTTTGAAATTTGTGAGCAAGGAAGTAGTACGTTTCACTCACAAAATTAAGTATCTGTAAGCTTAATAGAATTTTCGTGGTTTCATTACATACCATTTGTACAGCCTGGGGGACTTTATTTTGAGGAGCTCTATCCTTGATAAGCAATATAGATCTATGGATCTATAGATCTATGGAGAACTGACAGGCTTCAGTCAGGAAGAGACAGAACACACGTTGTCCATGTTTTCTACAGCTGATTTTCAATAGCCAGTGGAGACCTATACTCCAGTGTTTTTATTAGAAATATTATTGTGTGGCATATTCTGCCCATTGTTTTTAATCTAACCATGTCCAAAATCCATGCCTTCAGTTTGCTAACCTCCAGTCACAGCCCAGGGATATCAGAGTACCATCACAATTCATAGAATCATAGAATGGTTTGGGTTGGAAGGGACCTTCAAAGGTCATCTAGCCCAACCCCCCTGCAGTGAGCAGGGACATCTTTACTAGAGCAGGTTGCTCAGAGCCCCATCAAGCCTGACCTTGAACATCTCCAGGGATGGGGCCTCCACTACCTCTCTGGGCAACCTGTTCCAATGATCCACCACCCTCATATTGAAGAACTTCTTCCTAATATCCAACCTAAATCTACCCTTTCTAGTTTAAAACCATTACCCCTCATCCTACTGCTACATGCCCTTGTGAACAGTTCTTCTCCAGCTTTCTTATAGGCACCTTTCAGGTACTGGAAGGTCGCTATAAGGTCCCCTCAGAGCCTTCTCTTCTCCAGGCTGAACAGCCCCAACTCTCTCAGCTTGTCCTCACAGGAGAGGTGCTCCAGCCCTTGGATCATCCTCGTGGTCCTGCTCTGGACACGCTCCAACAGGTACACGTCCTTCTTGTGTTGAGGGCTCCAAAACTGGACACAGTATTCCAGGTGAAGTCTCACCAGAGCAGAGTAGAGAGGCAGAATCACCTCTCTTGATCTGCTGGTCACACTTCTTTTGATGCAGCCCAGGATGAAGTTGGCCTTCTGGGCTGCAGATGCACATTGGTGGCTCATGTCCAGCTTTTCACCCACTACTACCCCCAAGTCCTTTTCCTCAAGGCTACTTTCCAGCACATCATCTCAGAACCTGCAACAATAATGTCAGAACCTGTAACAATAATGAGGACTGTCCCATCCCAGGTGCAGGACCCTGCATCTGGCCTTGTTCAACCTCATGAGGTTCACCTGGGCCCACTTCTCCAGCCTGTCCAGGCCCCTCTGGATGGCATCCTGTCCCTCTGGCACATTGACTGCACCACCCAGCTTGGTATAGTCAGAGAACTTGCTGAGGGTGCACTCAATCCCGCTGTCAGTATCATTAATGAAGATATTAAACAGCACTGGTCCCAGTACGGACCCTTGAGGGACATCGCTTGTCACTGTCTTCCATCTGGACATCGAGCCATTGACCACTACCCCTGGGATGTGACCATCCAGCCAATTTCGTATCCACTGAACAGTCCACCTCTCAGATCCATATCCCTCCAACTTAGAGAGAAGGATGTTGTGGGGGTTTCTGTCAAAGGCCTTGCAGAAATCCAGACAGATGACATCTGTAGCTCTTCCCTTGTCTACTGATGCAGTTACACCATTGTAGAAAGCCACTAGGTTGGTCAGGCAGGACCTGCCCCTTGTAAAGCCATGCTGGCTGCCTTGAATCACCTCCCTGACCTCCACGTGCTTCAGCAGAGCTTCTAGGAGGATCTGTTCCATGGTCTCAGGCACAGAGGTGCGACTGACTGGTCGGTAGTTCTCAGGGTGCTCCTTTCTACCCTTTTTAAAATGGGTGTAATGTTTCCTTTCTTCCAGTCACTGGGGACTTCACCTGACTGCCATGACTTTTCAAATATCAGGGAGAGTGGCTGGCCAACCACATCAGCCAATTCCCTCAGGACTCTGGGATGCATCTCATCAGGTCCCATGGACTTGTGATGTTCAGCTTCTGCAGATGGTCACGAACCTTATCTTCACTTACAGTGGGAGGGACTTTGTCTCCTTGGTCCCTGTCTTGTGGGATGAATTAGCTGAAAGCACCTAGCCACCAGAGAGTGGAGACTATCTGGAGCCTGGGAAGAGCATTTCAGTGTCAGCACAGGGCAGTTTTTGACAGAGGCACACAAATAACTTGACAGCATTTCACTAAACAATGTTAGCAGCCATAGCTAAACTCTCCTAGACGATAAGCAACCATAACTTCAAGCAAAGTCAACAATCTACAAAAGCAGAAATTTATCAAGAGCAGTGAGACCTTCTATTATTTAAATCAAGACTGAGCATTACTCACAGAACCAGATGAGACTGACCAGTTTCAGCATAAGCTCTAGATATTGAGCTAAAACAAAACTCAGGCACAATCACTGTTTCCATTAATGTACTATTTTCAAAGTTACTGTAAACATCTTTTCTCTTTCCTTCAATACCTTACTCTTTAAGCCCACACTTCTCCCATGTTAACTCCCAACTTAGCTTTGCTTCCACAATACGTAACCCTGGCAATCAGACAGAATCTTTCAGCATGCAGCCTTGTCTTAAACTCTTACAGTGTAATAACTTTTATATCTTCTGTACTAGCTAAATATTTTAGCACAGAGTAGGGTTAGGGTGCTGTATAATAAGAAAAGGCCAAACAATGTGAGGTAGCTCAGAAAGGAAATACACTCCAGTCACAAAAATGCAAAAGGCTTCAGGTTTTTTTTCTGTATTTGCTTTTTAATTTGATCTTTCAAGCTTTTTCCGATTAGCTTCAAGAATTATTTCAATTGAGATGCCAGCTGTTCTAAGAACTCAGCTGAGTCCCATCTGGCCTAAACTATAAGGCAGTCTGATACTATCAGCTGCTTTGAGCAGTGAGCTAAGACAGAGCTGGTTTGAAATTCAGTGCTAAGACACACCAGACCATGAGCTGTGTCAAATGTCAGTCTGCCTCAAGTGCATTTGCAAAGCATGAGGTAAAGCTGAGAGTGTCTGAATGAAAAACAAATACCCTCAGAAGTGACAATATCTATCACGAGTCCTGGAATGCCTTGTTATAATTGCAAGAAGCTATACACTGATCACCACATCGGGCTGGCTGAGAACATCTCTTCTCTACTGCTTCTGTATTTTCAGAGATATGAGCCAGAACACATAAACTCAGCTGAGAATTAGCAGTTGGGCATCATTAACACTTACTGCTCACATCTCAGTCACACGAGTATTTTCAGTTGTTAAGAAAATTTCATTCTAACTAATGCTAGCAACATAATATATTCCCTGTGAGGTTTATTGTGCAGTTTGGAAGTATTTATTTCTTATCAAACAGCTGATTCTTCATGAATAAAATATCCTTTGCTTTGTGTCAGTCATACAGTGTTTGCCTGGCAGTCTGCGCTGTCTGTATAAACCAATATACAGTCTAACTTCATCAACTCTCCATAGAGCTATAACCTTGCTTTTGGTTGTTACTCTGTACTTCTGATTACATCAGAAGACCTCAGCCTTTGGCTCATGGACTGTGTACAGCCTGTAAGGAACTAACCCAGCTGATCCTTTTCAGGGTGGTCTGCTCTCTATTGCCACAGCTTTCCAGAGTGCCCTGTCTGGAGGCCTTGGCACCATCCTGTCCTGCCAAGCTACACAGCACAAGCGCAACTATATATTCCATTTTCTCCTGTCATCTCCAGGACTGAGATAGTGTCAGTAGAGTGAGTCGGTAGCATTCACCTCTCCCCAGCCACCAGAATGAGCCACAGGGTCTGCACTTCCAAGAAGATTGGATCCATCTGGATCACATAATTCATTTAGAAGAGCTGAACACTGTGCCTCAGTGTCTGCTATGACACCTGAGAAGACTGGTGGACTATTGATGACAGCATAACTCTGCCCGAGCAGGAGAACAAAGACCACCTGCCAAACACTACTGATTTGCTAATGACGCTTATCTGCTGTAACCATTACAGAGAACTGGAAGCAGCAGAGTGGAAAGAAAAACCTCAGAGATAGCAGTTTGAAACAAACTTCTGGAGTTGGCCAAAGGAGTAGGAAGGCTCTAATTTGTGGAAGACTCTTATTACAATTAGAAGTTCTCTCAAATAAGACACCAAAACTTACAGGTGATTTTGCAGGTTTTGGTCATGGGCTGTCTTTAGAGCTGTACATTCTCATGCACTATATCTACTAGCAAAATGGTTTGAATTTAAAAGAGCTTTTACAAAGATGTGCAAAACTTAATTAAACTTTTCTAGTCTTTGAAAGATGCAATTTTTAAATGGAGCATCTATGAAGGTGGGGATGGAGGTGATCTGCAGGAAGATGTCCTTAACCTAGCTGGGGAGTCAGCATAGCTTTTGGGGCTGAGGACAGCTGGACTGTGGGGCTCCACATACCCAGAGGAAAGCAAATAAGCAAATGCTCTGCCATGCCAAATTTAGACATGGAGTTCATTGTGGGTCAGACCCCGTGACTGCTTCATCACTCTGGTTGAGTTCAACAGTAGAGTGAACCTCCAGAATAGGGATCTAACACAGATTATAACAAGTTATAGTTACAGTCTATTCAAGTTACCAAATAAAGAATAGCAGGACAGGTTTCCAAAGATAATTCATATGTAAAAATCAGATATACATCTATTGGGCGTAAACTCTACTCTTTCCAACAAAGCATTCTGCACTGTTTTGACAGTTCTTACTGACTGATTTGTTCTTAGTTGGACTTTCTTCACCTGAGAAAACTCACCATTTATTTAGAAACAAAAAACTCCAGTTGTCCACACAGTTCACCTATAAGCCAGGCTTGGCAGATTATCAGGGATAACTAGGGCATATAGAAAAGGTTTTACAGTTCTACCATCTGCTACCACAGTCCTAATGATCTGCATCCCCCATGGAAATGGCCTTAGGGCAGCAAGCTTGTTCCTTGATATGGATGTCCCACGCGCACTTCTATCCAGAAGGCAACAAGGGCTTTCTTTGCCAGATCTCTATTGCCAGCAAGTCTTCAATAGCACTGCTCCAATGACGCATTATTTGATGTTCTTGTGTCCTGGTTTTGCTAGGATAGAGTTAATTTTCCTCTTAGTAGCTAGAATAGCTGTGTTTTGGTTTCAGTGTAGGATTTGTTATGAGAGGAATGTTGATAAAGTACTAATGTTATTAGTTGCTGCTGGAGCTCAAGGTCATGGGGTTTGGTTGGTTCACAGCTGCATTAGGACTGGGAGGGAGAAGTGCAGTGAATAGCAAAGCCCAAAGTGGCCTTTGGATGTGCCAATAAGATATTCCACATCATATCCCGTCACGTCAGTACATTAACCAGGGCTGACTGGAAGACGGGGGTATTCTCTTGGGGATCACTTGAGCTCACTCTTCTGGGGTTTTGGTTTCGGGACTGTCTCTGCTCTGGGATCACTGGCTGGGACAGGCTGGGCATTGGTTAGCGGGTGGTGAGCAATCGCCCTGCGCATCACTCAATTGTACATGCTGTTATTACTATTCTTATAATTATAACTTTATTTTAATTGGTAAATAGTTTTTATCTCAACCTGTGAGTCTCCTTGCCCTTTTCTTTCCAATTCTCTCCCCTACTCCCTGTGGAATGGGGGGAGGGTGAGAGAGCAGGCTGTGTTTGGCTGCAAGGTGCAAGGTGAAGCCAATTCACCACATCTTGCCATGTTAGATATATTCAGACCATTTTTATTTCCTCTTTCTTTTCTCCTATTCCCACAGATGTTGCCCATTTTTTAAATTCTCACTAAAATAGCAGTTGGCTGCAAAAAGTTTGATAAAATCTTATATAATCTTATATGCAATCTGTCAAAATCCACATTCTTCTGAAATTGAATTGATTTGCTATGATTTCTTTTTTATAGAATAAAACTAGAAGAAAGTTCAGCCAGTTCTGAAATATCCTTTTGACATTTTTTGGAAGAGAATACAGCAGTGTTCTACACTGAAACAATAGCAGGTTGTCCCTCTGCAGAGAAAAGATAAGAAGTATTGTATATGCTCAATATCAAGAACATCAAAAGCTTGCTAATGACCTAAAAATAAAAAAATAATTGTTTAAAAATGGAAACACGGACACTCACTGAACATAACTTAAAGTGATTTGCAGATAACATCAGAAAATCTGAGGCATAAAATGAGCTGCAACCAGAAAAGAACATAAAAAGCAGTGAGAAAAACTTTTATAAATACATTCAGAATAAAAGATGGAGAGCATTGCAGTGATCTGAAGCAG
>NW_010292195.1:26855-29030 GCF_000700745.2 Antrostomus carolinensis
AAGGATAGTGTTCAGTGCTTGAGCCTTCATAAAATGAGCAGCTGTGACCAGATTCTTAACACATTTCAGTGGTCCGGAACATCGACCAGAATTAGGAGAGAACAGGTAGCAAATATTTAGCTGAGACGTGTGCATGATGAAGGAGTCTGCTGAAATTCACCTTAGAGATTAAGAAAGAATTTAAACAATTGGAACTACTTTGAGGACACAGAGAGGTCTGATGAGAACCATAGCTGCAGAAAGAGAAAAGGAGGAGCTGGGAAATTGTAACCTAGTCAGCTTAAGTTTAATACCTGAAAAGATAGCACAACAAAATGGGAAATAATCTGTGTATAAACATCTAGAGACACAAACATGATAAGAAACAGCCAGCTGGTATTTATCAAAATAAACTGTGTTAAACCAAGCTAACTTCTTTCCAAGTGAATAACTTGGCTTTTCAGAATAATTGCCTTTCTGGGTGGAGGAAGGTAGTAGAGGAAATGGATGTTCAGTTTAGTGAAGTTGTTGCAGTCTCAGACAACCTTCTCCACCAGCAAACTCAGAGAATGTGGCCTCTGTTATATCACCATAAAATAAACCTGTCAGCTGTGGAAAAGGGCTGCTCAAAGAATAGTCAATAGTATTCTCATTCCAGTTTGAAATTGAGCCAGCTTTTGAAATACTGAAATCCTTCAAAGTGTGGAGCTTCTGTTCTCAGCACACCTGTAATGAGAAGGGTGATTTCTAGCCAGCAGCCAGAGCAGCCCTGTGCAGAGGAAGCGTGCCAGACCACACTGCACTGAGCACAGGACAAACTGGTGGAGCTCAAGGCAGATGGTTAGTCTGGAAGTGCTAAAACATCCCTGCGGGAGCTGCTGCTAAGCCAGTTCTCTGCCTATGCAGGGTGACTGGTGCTGTCAGGGCTGAGGGAAGTAGCCACCACTGAGTTCCAGTGGCCCTGATTGCCAGCAACTGTCCATGCAATTACCAGTTTTATCTCCATCTATAAACCAAAGTATTCCCAGGAAGCAGTGGTTTGTACTGTGCTACATCACTATGGCATCTGGCTATGCTTGAGTTTCTCTTCCCTGGTACCCACACTTTGGCCTGAAGACCCTATGACACTGGCAGGTGAAAAAAATGCCTCTCTCAGAGGGCACCTCAAAAAACACCTTGTTCAGCATGTCAGTAGAAAGGAAGGAGGCACATACCTGTCTCATATCCTTGAGGTACAGCAAACAAAATTGATCTGGTTGTATCAGCCCCATGATGAATGTCCGGTAATACGTAGTCTCAGATGGGAAAGGCACATGCCCATATAAATTCATCCAGCTGGTCTTTACTGTTTCTAATTTAAAGTATCTACACCTTTAAAAAAATATTCACCGATTCACAGATTGTACAATAATATACTAATTCACAGTGACTGAACTGATACTTTCAGGTCATTAACTAAAAGTCCTAAATTTTAATATACATTAAATTCCTGTAAAATAGATAATTTGGGAAGAATGAAGGGATTTTTTGAATACACAGCTTGCATTATTTTGCACATGTACATTTGTTTACAATGAGATGTACACTTGTTTACAAAGATTATCAGTAAGTTACTTATTCTTATAGCCCTGAATTACTGATACTCATCAACTGAGATACATGAACTGAGCATTAACTGAGAAATTGAGGCACACATGCAGTCCTGTATAGTAACTTTAGCTGACAGGCTGCCATAGTTAATTGGATCACATTGGATTGGAGTGCCTAAGCCCTGTATTACATCGGGATGTAGTCCACTTTATTTTCAAACATCTTTCCTAAACTTTTCTAAGCTTCTTCATTAATATGTAATAATAGCCCTTCACTAATAAAAGCACTTGAGACTATTCCTTTTCTTGTCTTTAAAAACAGGAGATCAAGTAATAAGTTCTATTCTTACCATGAAGTAAAAATACATCTTAAATAATAAATATTCTGTGACTAAAATGCTTCTTTTTCTATTAGCTTTCCTATGGGTCATTTTCTTTCAATAAGCAAGGTCAGGGACAGCTACTAGACCATGCAAGACTAATCTCTCCCTTGAGAGGGTTTTCAATTATAACTTACCTTATCTGATATAAGTTCAAGTAGAAACTGATCTATAGGTTCTGCTTGGAGCCTTTGTGGTGTGACAGTGTATTGGGTTTGTGTGGCAAG
>NW_010292196.1:0-35257 GCF_000700745.2 Antrostomus carolinensis
GTCTGTCCCCAGCCTATACTGGAACCAGTGGTCCTTTACATTCATTACCTTGTTCCCTCAACTCAGGCTAACAGATGAAGATGCAAATCCCACAGGTTTGATACATAGAAGTCTGGAAGTATTTTTTCTGACTCAGCCTACAAAGAAGCCATGAAGACTGTAGACCGATGGATTTTATTGCTCGTTTGAGATTTTTTATTTATTCCTGTACTTGTGTATATATTTGATGGTGACCAGTTCTGCAAACGATGATGCCATTGTACACTTCACAGTATCAGAAGAGATTATTCTGGCAGAAACAAGTAGCTAAAAGCCAAGTATATAAAATTCTGCTGAGCAAAGAGTGGTAGTGAAAGGAAAGAGAAGTTCCTTTGAACTTCTTTGAAGTTCCTGTTCTCTCTCCTGGCTTCCAGCTTGGCTGTACACTTTGCATCAAAGACTAAAGGAGTATCATAACAGATTTGCTTCCAATTGTCTCAATCCAAACATCTTTCCTGCTGGTTATTGATATTGATCTGACAAGCTCCATGAGAGGTTTTCAGGGCATTCTTAAAGCACTTGTGTTTGGCCTCAAACTGTTCAAGCCAGCTGAATGTAAAAAAACCACCATGCAGCCTTTGAGCCTGATTTTGTGTCTGTCTTGGAGTAGTTTACCAAAAAATTTTAAATAGTGGGAATAAGAAGCAAACTTGTGAGGCAGAAGTGCAGTGTTTGTTGCACAGTTGTGTCTGCCTGTATCCCGAATCAGCAGCCACAACAGTCTTGAAGGACTGGCTATGTAGTCTTGTTAGATACTCAGACACTGAAGACAGGAGCAGAAACATCCAGCAGTCTTGCTGAGTGCTGGTTTCTTCAGTTATTGCATATTGCTTCACAGTCAGTCAAAGCAGGGGTTAATTTTGGAAATTAAGGAAATATAAGAAAGATTGTTTCTCCTGTAGTGAGAGATCTACCAAAACACAAACACTCATCAACAATTTCAGGCCTGCTTCTTGCCAGCTGTGGCAGTGGCTTGTGTAAGGCTGGCCTGCAGCAGACTGAAGAATGACTGTTGGCTTTAAAATATTTTTGGTACGACTGAAGCACTTACATGATGCTACAGAGACTAGGAAATTCAGTAGGTCTTTTGAGCTCTGACTTTGATTTTTTTTTATTAGCTATTATCTTCAGGGTAACAGACTAAATATGTAGGTTGATGAATAGGTAGCTTTTATAAGGGCTGGGCTTGTGTTAGGGAGATAAATTATACTGCAGCTCAGGAAAGATTGAATTGTGTAGTATTTCAATATAGCAGACAGAAAGCTGGTTTATTGACATCGAGGAATTTGGTTGAATCAATACAACAGTTTGATGGCAGAACCAAACCTGAAACCTGCATCCTTCGGATCCTAGGGACAACACACTGTTGGCATAGCATGTTTAGATTTCTCTTTAAAAGATAATGACTAGGAAACCTATTTCAGGCACTTTGGTCAGAGAAAATGAGGATACATGGTATGTGGATAACATATATGATATATGACGCATGTATGTTTGTGTGAACTGAAAACAACAGGCAGAGCTTTTACAAAATCACGGCATTATAGTGTGCTACAATGCTGCCTGCAACAGGGCTGCTTTTGTGAAGAAGGCCATGATAGACAAATGCCTGCTTTTGTGATTTTTTTTTTTTTTTAATAAGAATAGTATTTTTGTAATTTTATATTCGTATATTTGCTTCTGGTTTGCATTTTGAAGTCATTCACAGTCAAAGACATGGCTTCATTTTATTCATGGGAATGAGAACTTGCTATGCCCCTATCCCCCAGGAAATCTCCTGGAATAATAGAGGCATTGAGTTTTAAAATAAGTGTTGAGCATCTGATCAATTAACTATGCCACTATTAGAAAGAAACAAAGAAAAGACAAATAAAATGGAAGCTTATTTGCATCTGATTTGCATTATCCTTGTGAGCAGTGATTCAATTTTTATTTCATTCCTCCTAATACTATTCAGATTGCAGACTGTAACCTTGCTGCACATTTACAGCTGAGTTTCATTGTTCGTTTAATCATCTCAGGTGTTACTGAAATAGGGAACACTGCTGCTTGAAAGATTTCCCCTGCGGTTCATGGGAGCTGCTTGTATGCTGAGGCTGGAGGAGGGGGTCTGCAGATACATTCTGGCAGTGCAGCTCTGAATTTTGATGATCATCTGTTGAAAAATCACATGGGCCACCCTGTGTCAAGATCATCATTGCTGTCTCCTCCTTTTACTCAGCAATTTGTCTTCAAGCTTGCTACTTATGTTATGTCTTTTTCTTTTCTCTCCCTAAACCCTTGTTTCAGCTTAAATATTTGCAGTAACGCATATTCACCTCTCCTTCCTCTTATAGGCCGGAACAAACACACAGTGTCAACACTGTGCAGATATGCCTTAAACCAGCAGATTATTTCAGTGAATTTGATGGTGAGTTATGAAATCTATATGGGAAGCTCAATACACAAGAGGATTCTTTGATAAATGTAACTAACTGGAATTTTCCACACAGGTGTCTTTGTCAGGGACTATTTTTCTTGTCTTTCCTAGATCATTTCTTGCTCTGGTTCAGAGATCCAAAAAGTTAACAGTCTCTGGCAAGAGGTGGTAGTACCCATGTTTTGAAATTCTGTTTTACCTACTATTTTCTAATGTTTTCTTAAAATCTACTGTGTCTGCAGCAACCCTGCCTGTAAAATTATTTACCATTGAATATTTGCTGAAAGCAAACATGAAAACCATTATCATGTTCTAAGTAAATTTGTTTAAAAATTTAAACAAATAGCAGTGAAAAATGTTTTGAAATCTTTGTCTGTAGTCTGTTTCTATTGATGTAGACCTACAAGAATCTCCAGGCTGGGAGCTCTGATCTGATATTTCCATTTGAATTCTTAAAACTGAGGTTTCTTTTCCCCATTTTTGACAGTCAGAATTGTGCTTGGATGCTTATGTGATGGCATCATAATGAACAAATGAATGAATAAATAAAAATGTAAAAATTTCCCCTCAGGCAACAAATTTGCTGATTTTAATGCTGGAAGTGAGGGTTAAGTGCTATGTGATAGAAGCTGTACTAGCTGTTGCAAAAGGAGCTGCTCATTTTGATCAACAGCAAAACATTTGCCTTCAAATCTTGAGACTCCAGTCCCAGTTGGAACAGCAACCTTTCCCCTATAATTAATTTTTGTTTGCTGTAGTCCATTAGAGAAGAGAGTGACAGCCTCTGGACACAGATTACTGTCTTATGTATGGCCCAAAGGAACATTATGGTCTTAATTAAAGGTGGCTCAGCATGTCAGCCATTGCAATAATTTGAGCATTTTTAATACCGTGTCAGTATCTAACCACCTTAAAAGAATTCTGGTAGCAAGCAAACTAAGTAATTTAAAGGCAGCTCATGTTCTCTGTAAGTTTTGCAGGACTGCTATTGGGAATACTTGATAATTTATGAAGGCTTACACCACCAAATTAATTACATTTTCCTGATGCCACATGTCTTTTTCATACAAGCTAGCTCTGAATTATAAGTAACAATATTGTCCTTGTTCATTCCCTCAGTACAGGAGACAGCTTACTAATAACACTGGTAGAATTCAGTTGCTGTATTTTAGAAGTGTCATTTATTAAAGCATCGCTACAGTTAAGGTGGTGTGTGCTCCACTAATATTAACCCTGATTTCTCCTGTACTTATTACTGGATCTTGGTTTTGAGCATTTGACACGGATTTGATCTGGGAGCATTTTTTATATGGTTTGGAAAAAATAAGTTTTCAGGAAGTGGCCAATGCAGACTTGCTATGATATGCAGGAGGTACAAAGCCACATATTTTAGTGTTTTATATGAGAAAAAAGGTTATAGTACAAGCCCCTGTTCTGACAGACAAAATCTCCTAGAGGTCCTTACCATAGATAACTCATTGTTTTCTGTTGTCAGTGGGCTTCCTCTGAGGCCCTGCAGTCTTGACTCATACTTGGGTTTTGCATAGCATATACTTCTTGGAAAGTCTGATAAAATCTCCTAATGAGGTTGTCTTGAAAAGAATGAACATTTTTCAATTTTTTTAAAATTACTATAAAATAAATTTGAATAGGTGGTATATAAATATAGCTAACCCCTGAACTTTCAATTAGTAAGGAGGGAAATAAATGGAACATCTGTTTTCTTGGCTAATATTTTAGAATATTGAAGTTTTCTTTTGTGCACCTTCCACTTTTTTCTGATTTGTATTAAGATGATAGAAGAGAATCCAGGGCTACTTTTGGAATCACTTTCAAGAGAGTGATTTGCGCTATGAAACATACTTGCAAGATATACTATTACTTAAAATGAAAATTGAATTAAAGATAAATTTCCAGAAGGAATTTTTTTCAGAAGAAATCTCACTTTTCTGCAGTTCCTTTGAATTTTGAAGTTTGGTCCATGAGAGAAACCTTGCTGTTGTGAAGTTTCAGCAGACTCAGGGCAATTCAGTGGGCTGGTACCATTTAAGCTCAGTCTTGAAAGATAAAGAAAAAGCTGCTTCCATTCAGCAAAGAGCAGAAGAAAAGAAGAAAATTGCTATGTCTGTCCTCATCCTTTTAAACAAATAATGAATTTCAAAGCTAATTGAATTGTGTAAATAACATCATTCTAAGGTGATTTACTTTATTCTCTAAACAAACAAATATACCACAGCCTCAGACAGAATAGAAAATGAAATAAGAAAAATTAAATGCAAATAAACCCTCTTAATGTAACATTAAAGGCTATATCTTGGCAAACCATTGGCACTCAGATTGTATTTTGATGTTAGGCCTTTTCAGAGTGGGCCCTAAAGCAGCATATCCCAAAGCTAGTTAGAGTCTGGTTATTTTCTATTTTCAATTGCCAGTGTTGGGTGGCCCCACTGCTGCAAAAATTTGTAGAAACTGTGATGTTTAAGAATCTGCATTAAATTCCATGACGTTGTTAGTAGGCTTAATGTAGATCATGTGATTAAGTGTTTTCAGGACATGGACATGAACACTACTAACTGTTTGATCTATTATAGTTATTTATACTTCAATTTTTCATCAAAAAACAATCCAGCCACTCCCAAAACAGCTGTATTTTGATGTATGTTAAAGTCAACTTTGAAAGGCAAGGTGGTGTGTGGTAGAGTCATGTCCTCTTTTGGCTTTTTCTCTTGGAGGAAGTTGTCAGGTTCTTAAGGGGACAGGGAGAAGTAGGAATCAGAAGAATGGATCGTTTGATGAATGAATCAGGAATGCTGAAAAGTTTGCTGAAGTGGGGTTAGGTTAGGAACAAGGGTGTGAAAATTAAGGAAGAAAAGGTGGAAAGGATGGAGAGGTTAGGATTAACTCTAGGAGGTGAAGAAGAGCAGATGACGCAGTGGATTCTGTGTTTGCTTTGATGTGAAGAGCAGTACTGCTGGAAGAAGGGAGGAAGGAAATGTCCCCTGGACCTAACAGAAACATGACAAAGGTATGTTAAATGAGGAAATGGAGTTGCAAAATAAATAAATAAATTCTGCAAAATAGGAATGGGGTGAAAAGAGCCTCCTTCAACACAATTATTGGAAAGTACAACAGAGAAAAACCCTAAAGGTACCCTCAAAAGTAATGTGTATAGATGTAACCTACTTGGAACATGCTGGAGGATCTTGCATCCTCTTCCTAGAGGGGAGTGAAAATGCTATCAGACAATGACACTACAGGATCGTTGCAGCAGAAATAATCTTGAAGCTAGCAGCTCTCCAGCACTTAGGCTTAACACTTCTCACAGTGAGGTCTTCTGTTCAAGTATTTTCCTTTCTGCTGCATTATGGAGCCATGTTCCACTTTTCAGCTGTATCAGTGACATGTATATTAAAGGTCAGGCTCCAAATATTAGTGATTCTGTGGAGAAGACCATACTGAACTAATGGTGAATTACATTTTCTGCTGCATTTACTCTTCAGCTCTGAATAATGTTTGGTCATCTTCACATTATGTTAAGTACAATGACTGCTGAAGGCCTTCCAGGTAGTGACATCTGGTTGTGCTACTTTACAGTACAAAAAATGCCTCAAGGAACTGAGCCTCAACTAGTTCAGCATCTGTTTCAGGTTGTTTCAAGAGATGGTATACTCCTTGTGAGCTTGCCCATGAAGAATTCTTACATGAGCTTTGACAGCAGCAACATCTTTCTGCTTTTTCTCCAGCACTCAGTTAGAAGTTTTTTTGGTTTTTTTTAAGGATTTGTTTGTGCTCTGAAATTTAAATCTATCTGAAAATGGCTGGTAAAAACTATGTTAACTGAACATCAATACTACTGTAAATACTTGCAAGGGCAAAAGTATATTCAACAACCCTTCACACAACCAAGACAGTTTAGCTAGAATGGTACTGAATTAGTTTTGTCCCCATCTCTGCTTAAAACTAAAGGTAACCCAGGTCTTTGTCAGCCCATTCAGGAGTTTGACATCTGTTCTCAACCTCTGTCTTCTGATAGCAACAATGTCCTTTAATTTCACTTAGTCACTAATAGCAAAATTCTCTGCAACCGTTGCTTAACACACAACAACTTAAATCAAAATCCTTCTTAGAAGACAAAAACCATTTGATTTCTTACCAAAAATGAGGTTCTCCAACTTTTGTCTTGTCTTGAGCCAATGACTATAGAGTTTTTGCAGCCCTAATACAGATTGTTTTATTTTGAGATGAACCTGAATCTGACAAATTGGAAAGAACACAATTTAAATATTATTGTAACTTGTTATTGATACAAATATAAACTGACAACAAATGACTGCCCTAGGCGAGGGCATATTAACTGAGGACCACAAGATGGTGCTGCTATAAGTGGCCCGATTTTAGTGTAGCTCAGCTCAATAAACAAGAAAATACTTTACCTTCTCTCTTAAAGAAGAAACAAGGAATGACTCAACATGAATCAGTTACTCTGTTGTTCCCCAACACATTTACAACAATGTGGAATTTGTTTTCAAAGTATCAGGATGACAGACAGAGATCCACCCTCTTGTTGTCTCTCCTTCAGCACCTCCGATGGTTGGGCAACTCTACCTTGTGGGAGTTTCTTTATAAAATATACTTATATTGCTAGCAACTCTCTGCTGTAGAATGTGTTAAGGAAGAAATGATGTGAGAACCCTGCCATAACACTGCAACTAGATCTGTGCATGTGTCAAGAGATGTTGCCTTACCTTTAATAGGTGAAACATAGTCCACTTGTAATCTTATGGAATGGGTGGCCAGAATGGTTGGGTGTTTGTCAGCCACATCAGGGTGTGACTAATTCTCCCAGCTCTGTATATTTGTTGCAGCCCTCTTCAAAGTCGCTAACTATTTAGGATCCAGAACTGCTCCCTAAGAAAATAAACTTTGTAGCTAAAGTCTCCAAGGACCATTGTAAAGGCCTTTTGATGCATCATACTGGGAAACCTAGGAGGTAATTACACTTACTTGCCCTCCTGCTGAGTTTGTATTCCCCCAGCTGATGCTTCTGGGTGCACCAATGGATATATGTAGGTCCACGTGAGCAGGAGGCTGTTGTGCTGTATTAAAATTTCCCCCTGTTCCCTCACACCTGTTTTTCTCTGTCAGGGCTGCTCTGCTAAAGTGTGAGGGAGCATGTGCCCAAGCCTTGGGACCACCAGTCCCTGTATTTGGCACGCTAAAGTGCCCAGCAAAGGTGACTTTGCGCTGTGGCTGAGGGCAGTGCTTGGGGCCATTCACTGGCACACGTTCCCTTCTGCCATCTCTGCTGTGGGGCAATAACTGCTGGCAGATGACTGTGAGCATCTAGCAGCTTTAAAATGTCCCAGAAAATTCCCCACGGGTTTTCATCAGAGTCTTTGCATTGTGCTGCCCTCATTAGTTTCCCTGTATTGCTTGTCCTAGAATAAGTGAAACTGCTGAATTAAAGGGACATCTTTTGTGATAATAATAACATTAATCTCTGCTGGATTACAACTTCATTTATCTATCTATTAGCAAAAAATGACAGCAAAAAGGTGTATGCAGGAGCACCATGAATAGATCCATAATAACAATTTTGTTGTTACAGTGAAGTCAATAAATAGCCTGTTGGCTGCAATGAAAGAGGAGCTTAGCATAAACTGTACTGAGAAATAGCAGGGATAAGTCCATATGAACAGCAAAGGAATTGGGAGGGACATATAAGTTGAGTCAACTGCTGGAAATGAAATGCAGTTTTTTTGAGCACGCACACACACATGCACAGTAGTAGTACACACACATGCACAATAGTAGTGCATTCTTTCTTTATTTATTGCATTTTCACCATGGAGTACTGCTCAAATATTACTAGAGAAAGTTCTTAAAATATTATATGGTTTATCTGGAAGCAGAATGAACTTGATGGTTTCTTATATAGTCAGGGTTTGTGTGAATATGTTCCTGTTTTAGCACGCTGAAGACTGATGTTGAATTGATACAAACACACACTGGCTTCTTCATATCTAAGCTGTGCACTCTTGATTTGCTCTGCAGACTTCCATGAACATTTAGATTTATGTTGCCTCCCTCATCATGCCAGTGGTGTTGGTTGGGCTTGTGGTGCTGAAGGAAGTGGTTTGGTTTTGCTGGGTCTGCATGAATAGTGTTTTAGGAGAATTCCTTTAAGTGGGAACAGCCTCCTTTTAAAGTCTCACATGTGATCTAAGCCTTAGAGAGATGCTGGGATGGACATGGAGGTATTAAGCAATTCAGTAATGCCTTTGTGATAAAACAGAAGGAAGCCTTTTGGTCTCCTAGATTCTGGGGGTTGCTTTTTAAGTTCAGTTGGCATGGCATAGATTACTGCTGGCTACCCCACACATGACATACTACTCCCATGGATTACACACAAGAATTTTAAGAAGGAAGGGCAAGTCTTTCCTCAAGCCTCTGTTTTGTGGTCAAAAAATGTACTTCATTACCTTTAAACTATTTGTACTAGAGTTGGGTTGACCATGCATGAGTAGCTGATGGTTTCTAAAATTCTTACAACTCCTTACTAAAAGAAAAAACTACAACTCCATTAATTGTTTTCTGCAGTTGTACTATTTATTATTGCTACTTCCTATAAAATATTTTCCCCACAATTTATAATTAGTTTATGTAGAAGGCCACTGATAACCTGCAGCACAATAACTCGAGTCCATATGGAGTTCCACTATGTCTGTCATCAGTGGTAAAGAAGCATTTGAGAAAAAAGTTAAATACCAGTACCAGTGTTTTTTCCTGTAAAGGTCCAACATGAGAAGCTCAGAGCACAGCAGCTTTGCTGAGAACTCCCTGACAGTCTTTTTGAAGATTTATCCTGTATTAAGCTGAAAGAGGGTAGGTTTAGATTAGATATTAGGAAGAAGTTCTTCACTGTGAGGGTGGTCAGACACTGGAACAGGTTGCCCAAGGAAGTTGTGGATGCCCCCTCCCTGGAAGTGTTTAAGGTCAGGCTGGATGACGCTTTGAGCAACCTGGTCTAGTGGAAGGTGTCCCTGCTGATGGCAGGGGGGTTGGAACTAGATGATCTTTAAGGTCCCTTCCAACCCAAACCATTCTATGATTCTATGATTCTCTGATTATTATTTCTGGTTGCTGGTCTGTGGGCGGTTCTGAAGAGGCTTATTGAGTTCCACCACATCAGACAGGGGGTGGACCCCTTGGTTTCAGGATGAGCAGTTTCGTTCGCCTCCTTGAAATATGAGTGAAGAGGGAAAAAAGCAAGATCTAGTCCTACAGGTTAGTCCTCGAGGCAGTCTCAGTGGCAAGAGCATGAAGGTGGTATAAGTCTCACAGCATTGCTCTTGGAACTGTAGGAGCCCAATCTCTGCTAGGTGCAGAGCCTTACTGACATGCCTTAGTATCCTCTTTGCTGTGGCAACATCACTCAGGAGAATTTAATTTCTGTTTCTTTACTGTGTTCCCTTCAGGAAGTAATAATCTGTGCTTTCAAATGTACAGGTATAATCAACTGTACACTCTGACAGTGCCAGCATCCTTTGGATGGAGGTAAGAACATGTCTTGTGACACTTGGCCATTCCTGGGGCTGGTAGCCAGGTTGGCCTGTGCCTGGCAGCACACTGTAACATGGCTGTTGGGTCGGTGAAATACAGATGCCTACTGACCTCCCCAGCCTTCTGCATCCTCCCCTGCCCTATTGTTTCTGCCCCTCAGCCGGGTATCATAATTCCAGCATCAAGTGCTGGAATCAGCATGTGAAAAGAGGTGCTATTCATGTGCTGGGGAAAACCTGCTGCCAGCATTAAGCATTGACCAAGAGCATTGTCATTTCTGAATTACTCCTTATACATTGGTCTCTGGGGGGCTCAGCACCACACAAGACCTCCTTTCTGAGGGCTTCTCACATTTGCTCTGCACTTCGGCAGAAAAGGATTTCTTTCTCTTACTGGCTAGAGGAGGTGAGGTCAGAAGGAGAAAGAGCTTGGGTGGCCAAGTCGCAGGTGGCAAAAAAACTGGGAAGGGCCTCCAGATGGCTTGACGTAAGAGTTCATAAAATGATGAGGACCCAACCCTCATCATTCCTTTAAACCTAAATGTTTGTATGTGTTACCAAACCATCATGTAAAACTATATAAACGTTTTCACATGTTGAACTACATATTAACTGTGGTGCTTATGATGATAATTAAAACCACAAACACAAAATATTGTGAAAAATACCACATGCACATTTAATTATGATTCAAATTTCCAAGCGTGCAGTCAGGGAAAGGAATTACTGGGTGCCTCTTGAAAGTTGTTCTTTGTATTCAGCAAATCTTAGGCGATGCTGAGTGTCTTGTAGGACTGGACCTCTTTATTTGTAGAATTTGGATAAGGTCTTTCATTATTTTTGGAATTATTGTTTATATCTGTAATTTTTTTAACTACTTTTTAAAGTGAAAGAAACTGACATATAGAGGTTTGATGTGATCAGCATATAATATTTCAGATCAAATATCTAGGAAAAAAATATAATTTTTGAGTATTTAAAACCATTAAAAAGAGTGCAAATCTGCAGGAATGAGAGTAAAAAGAAGTTTTACAAAAGTATATTCTCTTTTGGGCTTGTAACTTTTTTTACTTAATGCTTACAACATCAAGACCAGTGTTCCTGAATGCTGCTTTAAGTATCTGCTTTTGTGGATGATTTGCCATGTTTGTTTCCTGTCCCACAAACTTTGCTGTGCAGCACCGAGTCTGCAGCTCAGTCTCAGAGCTGAGTGAGCCAGGACATTCATTTGGGGTAGTCCTGTTCCATGCAGAAACACCAATTAGGCTGAAATGTAATAGCCACATCAGCAGCTGAAGAAAATAAAAATGGACCCTGAATAATTATTATTACATCTATATTTTTTAATTTTTTAACCGGTCTCATAATTTTTTTAAAGTTTGAGGTGTGTTTTTGAATGTTGGTGGTATGCGAGACTAGAAATGAGGCAAGAAGCAGTATCCTCTCCAAAACAGTCCAGAGGCCAAGACAGAGAGGTCATGACTCTTACCAACAGAACTGAGATCGGAGAGTCACTGCCAGATGCAGGCAAAAATATTACCTGCTTTGCACAAATTGCATCTCAAAATTGGAGAGTTTGGTCTTTTGGGTTATCCAGCCTCACTGAAGTGTCTACATGTGATCCTGTGCTGAACTTGCTAGTCAGCTACAATTTTGGGCCTAATTCTCCACTGAAGATGTGTCTGCACAGTGCAAAGCAGCATTGCAAGAGAGAGAACATGACCAGCTCTGAGCAGGCAGGAGTACCTCCGTGGCACACTGCAGCAATGTGCACAGAAATTGTTGTGAGAGCTGGGACCACCGTAAAGTTAGTACGCTATGAATGGGGCTATTTGAGGAATCTTTACACCATCCTGTACTAAGCAACGGAGATGTGACCAAGCTACATGTGTGAAACAAGTAGTAGTAAAAACTTAATGACCCAAGGATATAATTAAAAATACAATTTATAATTATTTTCAGAATCAGAAGCAAAGTTAGCAATAGTGAATAAATGAAGAAAAAAATAAAAAAGAAATAAAGACAGAATCACAAAGAATCACAGAATTGCCTAAACTGGAAAAGGCCTTTAAGATCATCGAGTCCAATCATTTACCTCACACTGATAAGTCCCCCCTAAACCATGTCCCTAAGCACTATGTCTACACGACTCTTAAATACCTCCAGGGATGGGGACTCCACCACTGCCCTGGGCAACCCCTTCCAATGCCTAAGAACCCTTTCAGAAAAAAAATTCTTCCTAATATCCAATCTAAACTTCCCTTGGCCCAACCTGAGGCCATTTCCTCTTCTCTTAAAACTTAAATTGTCATAGGTCATGTTTAAGATTCAAACAGATAGAGATCCTAGGGTATCTTCAGAAGAAACTTCTTTACAGTGAGGGTGACAGAGCACTAGAACAGGCTGCCCAGGGAGGTTGTGGAATCTCCTTCTCTGAAGACATTCAAAACCCGCCTGGATGCCTTTCTATGTGATCTCATTTAGGTTCCTGCTCCAGCAGGGAGATTGGACTAGATGATCTTTCGAGGTCCCTTCCAATCCCTAACATTCTGTGATTCTGTGATTTTAAAAGACAAACTTTTGAATATATTTTTTGTTTGTTTTAGAAAGAAACCATTTTTCTGCTATAAAATGTTTTGTCAAAATTCTTAAGCCTACTTTTTAATTTTGTTTTATGCATTGGTTTCTACTCGGGATTTCTGAAAATTTTCAAATTTTTTCTCAATTTAAGTTTTCTGTAAACAATCATCAAAAATGAGTAAAGTCATAGTTCTTTCCATCAAAAGATTTTTTTCCCACAAAAGGTAATATTTTAAGAAATCAACAACAGTTTTTGTGAAATATTACACTTCAGGGAAAAAAAAAAAAAGAAGCCACACAAAAAGAAGCAGTACTTCTGGAAAAAAAGACGTGATGTTGAATTCTGAGCAACTGCAATCCAAAACAACACCTTACAGAGTGTCAAGAAATTATAGCTACAGAGTCAGCAAAACACAGGTGTGAAGGGCTCCCTCTGTGGATGCACAACTAGCTGCCATGTTTGCTGCCTGTTTGAGCTTATCGGGATGGTGTCTTGGGAAGTCTTCCTGGCAATCTCTGGGATTCTGGATGCAGTGTGAGAGAAATATCACATTGGGCTGTTCAGCTTGAACCTTGCACTGTGCCTGCTGTGATACACAGCATTATTATTACTATTATTTTTAGGGTTGGATGGGGTTTGCTTCTTTTTTTTCTTTTTTTTTGCTCTGCATTAATGTAACCAAGATTGTAACAGCAGCATATGCACAACAAAGCTGCTAACTGAGGAATTATCAGGCTTACAGCATTTCCTTGCACCACAGTTGCTTATCAATGAAGCGTATATATAGCCTAATTAACATAACTGGAACGACTATAATTATGCTATCATTTTGTTTACTTTAGCACATTCTGTTGAGGTATATGGGTAGCAATATTTGTTATTGAAATATTCCCCCTTGCTACATTCAGGCTGTTTAATTATCCTGTTAGTCTATTTTATTTATGGTGTGATTTAGCTACTTTAAAGTGAGGAAAGTGTTAAAGTCCACAAACCCTGGGCTTACATATTCTTCTCTATTTTGGATCTTGGGCACAATCTGATAAAGCTTTGAGTAGTTCTTACTCATGCAAGTAACACAGTCCTGCTGTAATTAATGCCACTATTGGCTTAAATAAGGCTTTGGAGGATAGAAGACTAAAAATAAAAATAATGAAGAACATATACAGCAAAAAGCCTTTCAGGCTTCCCGTTTGAGCAAGTGCAATGCAAAAGCGTGAGAGAATAGTGGATTCTTTTGGATAGTGCTGCTAGACAAAGGCAATGAAGGAAAACTATGACAATAATTAATTTTTCCCTGGCTTAGACTGCTGTACTGAAATGAAATTGCATCCGTTTTTGGTAAAAGCAAGACATCTCTCATGGAAAAGTTTCCAAAGAAGGTTCCTTGTACAGGCAGGGTGATGTTTAGCTCAGCTTTTGTATCATCCTCATGATGGCTACATCTTCATGGCTTCAGCAGTGGCGTCACCAGTGCTCTCTAGGTCCACGAAAGCCTGAGCATTTTTGGTGTGTTGCAGTGTGACCACAGCCCAGGAGAGGTACTCACAGCACATTCTTGTCCCTCGTGCCATTGTCTTAGGGCAGGAGGGGAAGGGAAGGGCATGTGGAGCACCAGTCCTTGCTGGCAGACATTTCTGGAGGTTTGAGGTGGCAGAAATCCTTGTGTTTGCTGTTGCCTCGAACTTCCCTCACCCTCATGCACACACAGCACAAGCACACAAAGCCCTCCGCTGACTTCCACCAACAGAAGCGGTGCTGTTGGTGGAAGTCACCATGACAGACAAGTCACCCAGCAGAGACCTTGGTCCTCTGCTCCCTTGCATTTCACCAGGGTTAATGACTCTCTCTTTACGATGGTGTGCAGGACGTTAATAAAGCAAGTCATGTTTGTACAGCTATATGATTTCCATAATTAGGAATGTCAAGAGTATATTTTAAGGTAAGGATGTATAAATTAACATAGACATACTGAATGTGCTGGCAGTTTACCACACCTTTGGGTGTAGTCCTGGGGCCTTTCTTCACCTTAAAGGAATAACGAAGGTTCTCAGGTCTCTTGCTGAGTTTGCTGATTGGTTGGAAATGTCTTTTTTTTTTCTTTTTCCTTTTTTTTGGCTTTTGATGGAGCAAAACTGTTCATGGTAGTGTTTTCATTGGAAAAGTACTTCTTATGTGCAAGCTGTCATATTTACAGTCACTTCTAATCGGGAACAAGTTTCCTTCCCAAGCTGACACATACCATAGATGAAGTGCCTTCAGCATGTGACAGGTCAGAGGTGTCCAAATCTTCCCAGGGATCTTCTGATGAAAACCGCATGGCCTGAAATCTTCCCTCTCCTCTCCCTACCAGATCATTTGCACAAAGGCAATACAGATGTCCAGTTCAAAGACACAAAGTATGAAAGGGTAGGGGAAGGAATTGAGTGGGCTTTTTTTCTTGAAAATTGTAATCACATCATGGTCAAAGAAGAGGAATAAATGAAGAAGCAGCACATTTCAAGCCCACTGTTAAAGAACTCTCACAGTGGCTTTGCCTGTGTTCCTTTACCACTCTTGGTCAAGCACAATATGTAAATGAACACTGCTTACATGTAAGCTCTCCCTTAGAGTTACATCAGCTACTCCTAATAAAAGCTCAATATGTGAAATTTAATCATCTACCAGATGTTTTTATTTACCAGTTCTTATTTTTTACTTAAAATTGCTCATGGGATTTTCTAGTCACTTGGATCTAATTTAAATAAGTAGACCCAAATTCATCTCTGACAATACATCATTAAAGTGACGCAGTTTTACATAAGAGATGAATTTTATTCGCAGACCATATTTTTTTTTAAGAATAAAATAATCTGTTACTGGAACACAATCATATATAAACTTCTTATGTCCATCCCCATGAATATGAAGAATTGAGGACATAACCTATGGAGATAGATACACATGTATGTCTTTTTTCATCTCTCTTGCTGCCATACCAAGGTCATAAGCATTGAAATAGTGGCTGATCCTCTCTCCTTGTCTTATATAAGCACAAAGGAAGAGGGAGGACTGAGGCTCAGAGACGAGGATCTCAATGTCCAGTGAAAGCAGTGAAAATTGTGCCTCAAAAAGAACTGCAGGATTGAACTGCTATTGCAGGGCTTGAGACTAATTGTAATTTTTATCCATCTCTTGCTCTCTTCCTCTGACATACTTGTGACATTTGGTCTCTCAGTGTAGCCCACTAGCCAGTAACAGGGAGGGAGCAAAAGTGTGTTTTGTGGGCTGTAAAGAGCAGAGACCAAATGTTGTGACATGCCTGCCAATGACCATGGCTGGACTTGCTGATCCCCGTCTTTCACTTTCGTGCTCCTGTTTCAGACACTACGTATGGAAATGTCTTTCTGCTGCTTGCTAAATCATCCTTGAAGTCTAACCCTTTCTATTCCCATCTTGGCTTCTCTTAAGTACACTGTCAGTTATATTAGAGTTTACTAGATGTGTGATGGTTCAGTGGGTTTTATACAAATAGACACTGGTTTCACTTGCTAAAAATATATGCTTTAATTTTCCACTGTGATTTCTTAAATTCAGAATGAGGAAGAGAAATCCCTACTGGTTTAAATAGCTTTCTAGTATTCTGAAGTTGTGTATAAGAACAACAACCTCACTCTGAAGTATGTGACAGACAGCGTGGTCACTTCATTGAGGTGACACAGCACGACAACATCTTCCTGCTCTGAAACATTTGGCAGTGACTGCAGCCACAGATGTGAGCAAAACCAGATTGTAAATACAGGTTGTTGAAGAGCAGTTGTTGAAGACAGTTGTTGAAGACCAGGAACTCCTAAGGCCCCTTTCCGTTCCTTGCTGCACTTTAACCATGGGCACCCCTCCACAGCCGGTCGCAGACAGTTACACACTCTTTTCCTCTGCTCACAGCTTGGTACAGCTTTACTGACCTTACAGCTGTGAGTATGTGTGTGCACTAACTGCACAGCATCCAGGCGTGGGGCCTGCCGCCTTGGAGAGGTGGCATGAGACCCTCTCCCCTTGCAAAAGAAACTCTTGCTTTGTCTACTGAGGCTGTCAGCAATATCGTGCTGTGAATCATCTTATCATTAGCTGGGAAAGCAAACAGGATTTTGCCCTTTATTTTGGTGGTGTTTGTGCTTGCTGCTTGAACTCTTGCCCTCCCCATCCCTTTTCCTACCATAAATACAGCTTCTGCTCCCTTTCCCCTCCCATGCAGTCCCTTTGCCTTTGCCCTTTCTTCTCCTCTCATATATCTTGTGTTTCCCTTGTGTCTGGTTATCTCAACAGTTTATATGAAACTCCTCTGCTAACCACATGGCATTTGTGCAGCTGCACACCCCACTCAGGCTTACTCCGTGCCTTCTTCATTTAATCTAGGTGCAGTTAACAGCGACACGGGGTGAAATGACCAGCTGGTGCTGTCAGGAAGAGCAATAGGTGAAACTTTGCTTGAACAAGCCTAAACTCCTGTGGTCACTAACACCTTGCCTGTGTGCCCAGCCTTAGCCTGGTGAGACCTACTGGTTTATGCAACCAGGAAACAAGTAGCATCTTCCTTCAAAGAACGGGATTTTTGAAAAGTAACAGAATGAGCAATGAACTAAAACCTTATTAAAGGGAGCTTGACATACCCCATGAGCAGGTGAGGATGCATGTGGTTTTCTGAGGATCTCTTGAGTCCTGTCCACTGCTGTGGTCCTCAGGGAAGTGCCTGCAATGGGCAAGGCAACAGCAGCAAGTGAGGAAAATAACTGCACACAAACAAAACCACTGTGAGAACTTCCACTACCTGACATGTCTTCCTAACCTGGGATTACAGCAGGGCACTGGGACTCTTGAATAAAGAGTCTCAAGGTATCTAATGACCACAAGTGATAGAGGTTCATAGTATATACTTAAATGTATGCTTTCCAAGCATTGCATTTTTGATAAAACCATGTTGACCACTGCAGTGGTGAAACCATTTGTTCATGTACACTAGCTACCTCAAACCACTGCCTTTGCAGAAGGACAGCTGCTGTGTAGAGTGCTTCTTTACCTACCTTAGTCATTTCCCAGCAGACAAGGAACTAATCCTTTTCTCAGACCAAAGTGTCTCTCATAACCCCAAATTGAGACACATCATGAAAATATTGCATTTTTATTCAAACCAGTCATTCTTTAATTGTGTTGTTTTTATCAGAAAATTGTTTTCTTTTAAAATTTCCCACATATGACAAGTCATGTTGTAATGCATTGCTTCAGGCTGTATCTTTCATGTTGAATTAGAGTGAGACAGGCTTAACATGATTTGATACTTGCAACCTGCTTCAAACATGGCATGTTAAAGATTTGAGAGAGATACATTGTCCAGGGGAAACAAAGAGTTTATAGATTTCTTTTCCTGTTTATTTGGATTTTCCTCCCTTTTTCGTTTCAAACAAAAGTTAATTAGTGGACTGTTAGAGAAAGAATTAATCAGTGTGTCTCTTTTTCTTAATTGTAAAAATTCTATCAACTTCCAATTGTATGCTTGATTTTTGTTTTATGTTTTCCCAACTATCTAAATAAGAAAATTAACTCTATCTTAGCAAAACCAGGACAAAAAGCTACCTGTTGACTATTAGGAAAAATTTTTCTAACAAAGCAGCAATTAGATTGGAGAAAGAATGTGTATAGGTTCTCTTAATGGGTGCTGATAACAGAAGAAACAATTCTACTTTTGAAAGATGAAGGTATATCTGGCTACATCCTACATGGTCAGCCTCTTATATTCTAAAATATTTTTAATTCTCTGATTCAAAGGTGAACATAGCAACTCTATCATTTAAATAGACATAATTGCCTTGCAAAAGTAAAGAAAAAAAAAGAAAAATAATCTGAGTTGTTAGAATACCTTCAAATAATTTAATTTAGCATATTTACTGTAATCTATTTACACATAAACATAGTAAAAATGCATATTTGTCTTAGGAAATTAGCAAAAGGCATATTTAACACTTGAAGCTTTGGGTTTTTTCTTCTAGGAAACTGTTTAGTCAAGAAATGTTTTCCTGAAATATTTCTGGGCGCATGCTAGTTTCTCCCTGTATACAAGTAACAGTATAAACATGTTGCTGCTTAGAATCTGCCTGAAGAGTTTTCTGCTTTCCTCACTACTTGTGTTTGATTTTCTCTGAGACTATTAAGATCTACTTACAGCAAGAAGCAGGTTCATGATTCACGCTGGGCTAGACACTGATGTTTTTATTTCTCCTAAACAGTCCTATTTTGCCCCATGAGATCACAACAATTTCAGTGGGATGACTTGGACTATGAACTCAGTTCGTTATACGCGCAGGCAACACATTCTGGTTTTATGGACTTTTTCAGTGTGAGGATCTTTACTTTAACTGCTCATTTCATCTAATATAACTGCAGAAACCTAATTCTCCATCATTTCAGGTCTTAAAATGACAATTTTAAAAGACGTGCTCTGGACCAGACAAGAAGCAGAATCCTAATGTAGGAACTACAGGGTAGCATTAGATAATTCCTGTGTATGAAACCAGAATATTTGACCAAAACAGTCTTTTCTGGTCTCAAAATCTATTAAACTATAACTTTATCTTCTGTTCCAGTGGCATGGATCTGATCAAGAATAACCTCAATCGAAATGGGCATGAATTGTTTTATCTTTGTTTGCTTTTAACCTGCTTCAGACTAGAGAGAGGTTCTAAGAATCTCCATAACTGTCCTTCCAACACCTCAGCTTAGCAGCTTTTCTAATTGACTTATTAATTACAACAATTAGGTTCTGTCCAGTAGATGAAGCAAAAGGAAAGAAGAAAACCCACCCTCAAGCCCCAGAACCACTACTTAAACAGAAGTCTAGCTTTAAAATGCTCGTCCTTCCATTTCTGAATGTTTTCCTATAACACAGCTGTTGGAAATAACAGGAGGCTAACCTTAGTACAAGAGTCAGCACCCGGTGTTTCTTTGTAAGCCAAAGGGTATATTTTTGTTCAGACTCCCTGTAGTTGCCCAAATGGCATGTCAAACCAAGCAGCAATGTTATGAGCAGAGGATGTGGTCAGTATCTCATGGTTAGTTGTAAATGATTGGAGATAAATTAGAGATGATACTGATTAAAAATATTTTTGTTTCCAAAATTGAAATATTTTACATGTTCTTCTGATTTCACAAAGACTGAGTACTTGGTGCACTCTTTTACTGGCATAAGAAGTGTTGGGGATAGAGGTAATGGTATTTTCTAGCTCATCACTACCAATGTATCTGCATTTAAACAGAAAACAAAGGTAAATGTAATGCTCTTTGCCTATGGTTAGCCACTCTTGCTTCTAAATGAGATTTTCGCAGGCTGACAGGATATTGAGTTTCATTGCCAACTATTTGTTTTAGTAATATAACTCAAGTAGTAATGGCTAGTTTAACTCATTGATATATGAGAAGACAGTGTGTCAAGAACTAACTTCAATGGATGCCCTGATGCTACCATATGTACTGGGTTAGACCATGGTAACGTTCAGCTCCTTGAGCAATAAAGCTCTTTACAGCAAGCCAATGTAAGTCTAGAAAGTCAGCCATAATCTTGTATTAAATTTTTCCAGAGCATGTGCCAGAAGGTGTCTGTTGTGCTAAGCACCTAACTAGGCATCCCAATTCACAGTGTAGCTGAACTTTCAGTGCCAGCTCTCTTCATACAGAGAGCTGCATGAACAGCAGTGGAAAGTACTTATTATATGTAGATTTGCCACAAAGCCCAGAGGGGGTCTCTGAGAGCTTCCTACTTCCTTGGTGCACACTGATGAGTCCTCCTGGTTGTTGCTGGTCATCAAAAGGCACTTCCCTTTATGACCCCTAAAATACCATCTCTTAAACGGTCTGTGCACATCTGTGTGGGCACAGCTGAACAGCAGCGTGGGTACAGCGTGCTTGTTATGTTAGTTCCCCATTTTTCTGATTTGCCACCCTTACGAAGAAAAATGCCTTTATGTAAACTACTTACCTTCAAATCACCCTTAACACAAGTCAGGTCAAGGTAAAAGGTAGGCAAACGTATTAATTCACAACGTCCACAGCAGACTATGAAAACAGAGATTTATGCAAGGTATGGGCAGAACAAAAGAAAACCCCCACAATCTCTACACATGAAGCTGAAATCAGAGTTATTTCTTACTCCAGTCAGCTGAGGTGCTAAAGGTGTTTCAGTGCAGACCTCATCAGCCGTTTTGTCCCCCTTCATGGCCACAGTGTCAGCTTGCATCCCTTGGAGAGGAATCATACCGGGCTAAGCTGTCAGCTCTAAACTACCTCTCCATGCATCCTCAGGACTGCCACTCACATCAGCCTTCCCACATGGCTGGTGTGGGTTGTTCTTTAGAAATTTGAACTGACTGCTCTCTTTCAACCCTCTCACAAGAGGCATGACAGAGTATGGCTGTCACTGAACCTTAACCAACATTTCATTTGTTATGTATGCAAATTTTCCTTCCAAAAACCTAATTTCAAGTTCTAATCTTTTCAGAGACAGTCATGCAGTGTGCAAAAACCCTTGATAAAATACCTAAATAAATACATCATGGAAAACAAATAAATCCTGGTGATGATAAAAGGCTAATCCAATAAACTAATCTGATCAAAAGATCAGTCTTGTAAAATCAATTACATTTGTCTTCAAACACAAAGACATAGACAAGGTTCTTAGAAGAAATACATTCTCTGCAGGAATTAACCACAAATTGATTTATGAATATACTCCCCTAAGAGAAACAAGAATATAATTCCTAAAGTGTCTCTATCAAGAACCAATGGGAATTTTGTGTCTTTTGTACTAGTTTAGCAACTCACTTGAAAACATGTAAACAATGTTTAGTGTACAGCATGTGATTTATAGCATACACTGTTTTGTCTCAATGCTTTCAAGGACAACAACAGCAAGCTGTAAAACCTTCTGCTCCAGATCATTCCTTCAAAATAAATCCAGTTCAGATGCTCTGTGAGGACTGGTATTTCAAAGTGATAACTGACAAATTATAAATCATCCACTTAATTTTGCAGTGAGACAGCACATCTGTAATCCATATTTATTTCCCGTTAATAACTGTGAGGGTGCTGCCACATTGATTGTTTCATATCATGTACATTTCACCTTACTAACTAACCTTGAAGAAGAGCAAAGAGGAGCATATTTCCTTAGGTTTTTTACACACTCGGGGAATATTCTAAGATGAACTGTTTCAAATAAATAAGATATTGAACCAACAGAAGCTCAACATTTTCATGAGTTTATTAATGAAATACATATTGGCATCATTTATGTTTCATTCCCTTTTCAGGCATCCACATCAAATATGAAAGCTGAGTAACACAAAGAGGAAATACTTTATTTCATTTTAAAAATTAGTCAAAATGTTGAGTTACTTCATGGTTGACATTGGTAACAGTGTGACTTTGCATGCCTCCAGGATTTGTAAAATTGCCAAAATAGATTTTAGGAAACTGGTGAGACAAGATTACCTGCAGGGAGATTTAACAGCAAGAAGATTGATTACAGCAAACTCTGCTAAGGGATGGTTTACAACAGGCTAAGGTGCATTCCCTGCCTGCCCTCAGGCTATGCTGCCTGCTGAAATGTGCAAAAAAATGTGTAACCTGGACTGTTCCCATTTACTATTCTAGCCTTCCTGCCTTGGGAAATGACTACCCAAATTGCAACTGGGTTTGTCCCAAAGCTCTACCAGACATGAGTTAAAGACGAGGCTCCAATCATGCCATGTGTGGAAGTTTCTTCTCCTGCATGTAGTCAAGGAGCTTATGGATGGCTGCAAAGAAGACTCCATACAAAGCATATTTCATTGAGCAGAGCACATCTTTTCCACTTTGTCCATGTTTTCTTTTTCTTTTACCTAGTTCCATGTTTGATGCAAAAGTTTCTGTGTTAAAAGGCATCCCATTTTGACATCTTTTAAACTTATATTAAGGTTTATATTGAGCCTTTCGTTATTGAAGCATAATAATCTCCATTAATAAATCCTATATAGGTAAGCTGAAAAATTAACCTCCTAGATGAAAAGAGATGTAGAACTGCCTAGGAAATATTGGATGCCTACACTACCTACTTTGTAATGCAGATTCTAATCATCGCTAACGGCTCTTCAGTCTGTCATTTCCTTCCACTGTGTAAAATCAGCATACTTAAAAATACCTTTACAACAGTGTTCTCCCTCCGCTTCTGCCTAATATTGCTCATAAATCAAAAATACTGAAGATGTAGTCATTGGCTTTGTGTCACACTAAACATTCAAAATCATTATCCCAAAATCCTTTGGGGAAGCAGACAAGATGCTCTCAGTTCAGCTCCCTGTAGATTGTAGGTCAGTAGCACAAAGACATAGCATATAATTGGACTCAAGTGGTAGTCTGAGCTCATAAGAGGCCAAGGACAAATTAGTCTGAATCGCCTCCTACTTTAAAAAGAGACATTTCCACATGGGCACAGCTCAGATTTGCAGCTGCCTGACCTACAGATAAATACAAGGCTTTAATGCTTCCAGAAAGTGAACAGTGAACAATTTGGGTGTCTGAATATGTCAGGAAACATTGGCCTTTTTGATCCAGGGCATTTCTGTGAGCATTTTGGCTTCAGGATAAACTCTGAATTCTTGAATTTATATTGAAGAGTACAAAACTCAGCTTTAAACTCCAGATTATAAAGGGAAATGAAGACCGAAATGAAAGCAACATGCAAATACTAACTGTGAAATGTTTCAAATAAATACCAGATACTGCATTTTAGTGTTATATGACATCTTACAGATGCAGAAAAAAATCAGTCATCTATTGTCAGCCAATTAGTACACAAAAATAAATGAAAATGCAAAAATCACTAACCTGATATCAGTTTTAATATCATGTAAATGCTATGTGTTTAATTTATTTTGCCAAGGAAGTTTATAAACGACTAGGCACTCATGCTGAGTAATGGGAGAATAAATCAGGAAAGGATCAGCCTGTATTTGTCCTGTTTCTTATATTCTCCAACTATCTGATAGCAGCTGCAGCATGCAGGAGAAGATTAGGGTTAAGACTCTTTCATCTGACTTGACGTGGCAAATGTGTTCCTAAACTTCAGGAGACAAAGAATTTGCCTGGATTGGAACTTAGGTTCCCATTCATATCTGGCTATCAGTTAATACATGGCAACACTGAGCACATTTCACACTTTGGGTAGGACAAACAAATACCTGCTTCCTGAAAAAATGTTTGCTATGCATCAACAGTAGCATTTATAATACAGTCAGGCTGGAAGGAGGGCAAAGTGGCTAAGGTATCAGCCCAGGACATGAAAGAATCTGCTTTGAAGACTCACCCCAGGCTTTCTTGCTCATGTCGGACTGGTCATGTGGTCTCCTGTGTGCCTCAATTTCCCTTTTGTATTCTAGGGCTAACAGCATCACTCTCTATCAAAAAAGAGGACAGTCCTGTAAGTTTGTGATTCAGCCTAGCTAGCCTGGCAGGAAGAAACAATATATTGTGCTTCTCACTCTCTGGGGTTATTTTTGGACCTTTACAAGGAGGTAAAAGAGAGATGAAAGCACCATCTGAATTGTGCTTTCTGCTGCTGGAACAAAAGTAATGGTGTCTATCAGATTTAATCAAGCTGTTTGCCTGCTTTTACTCTCCTGTACTTGAAACACTGCAGCACTTTGTTTTCTTTGTAGTGTTTTGATGCAACACTTATTCATTGGTTCAGTTTATGCTCAAAGAGATTTAGAATTGGACATAACTTTTAAGTGGTACTTTTAGTGTTTGTCTCAAGGGCCTGACTCACAGAATCTGTCACATTCCCCCATTGTGCTAACATTTCAGCTGAAGCATTGCAGTCACCACTGTAAAGCAGTGGCCATATTTTTATATATATTGTTTTGCAATGAGTAAACGGTTCCTGCTTAAAAGAAGCTGGCAGAGCAGGAGGTGGTAGGTTACAGTTTTGCCTTCAGAAAGCACTGCAGCTGTAGCTGGCTGGGGATATGAGACCGGCCATGGACCCCTAGGGCAGACTTTTTTTCCCACAGCCACACAAATTAGGAGAGGGGACATGTATTTACCAGTTCATCACAACACAAGGCTAAGGAGCAGGATGAAATTCTGGTACACTAAAATCAACAGCAAGCTCTTGTTGACTTCCGTTGCAGGAGAATTTAATCCTCAAGAACACAGGACTTCGCAGCAGCAGGAAGAATAGATCTTGCACATGCCTGGTCTTTCATGGTACCACCCCATCGTGGTACTGTCTTCTGCAAGGTGCCCTCACTCACTATGTTCTCTCAGCTAAAGAAGTGGAGATGCACATTGTTCGGATATTTTTGAAACTGGTATTTCTACTCATTTCCATCCTTCCTCATGTTTCCCATCTCCCTTTTTTTTCTCTTTCTTCACACGCTTTCTCCTCTCTCTGATATTTCCAAACCCAGCTTTGAAGTTGTTGACCTTGAAAACAAAAAAAACAAAAGAGCAATTCACTTGCCAAGTGCAGATACCTTGACAGATGCAGCATATAAACCAAGCTGTGAAGTCAAACAAACCTGTAACATCTCACACCAGAAGCCCTCCCTTTCCCTCTGTTGGGATTTCTACACTGTATTATTTTTCCTTGTTTGCATCATTCCTTTGTGAAGATTGAAAGTCTTGAGACCATAACTACTCTAGTCTCTATAATAAATATATAGTAGTAACTGTGTGATTTATGGATTTTGGTAGTCTTTTTTAACAGTCTTGTTAGATGTCAACAGGAATTTATTGCATGGATCCCTTGATCTTATAAAAACAGCCACAACAACCAAAACCACCTCAAAAGCCTCTAACTCTTAGCAATCTCTAATGCTGCTTTGTCAATAGTGAGGATTAAGAGGGCACACTGTATTAGTACGGGATTCACACCAAGGCTGCCCAGGAGATCCCGGGTCTCTCAAGGACCACAGTCACTCAGCTCAACACTATGAGGACTCCTCACTGTAGCGGTGAGGCTCACAGTAGGTATTTAACCCTAGATCTATACTTTAAAAATGCAAAATTGAACCTGGAAATACTTGAAGCTCTGGGTCAAGTCCTTTAGCACAGAGGCAGCAGATTTACAAAAATTTCTATGTGTAGGAAAACCACTAGAGGGAGGGAGAGGTCCACAGTGCCCAAGCAGACCTTCCCGAGCCAGCTTCTCCTTCTCCTCCATCATGAAACACAGGATAGACTCTGCCTTATAACAGCGGGCGGGGGCTCTGGTTTTGACCCTACTCATAGGCCAAATGAAGGTGGCAGCAGTTCCCCAAGGTCTTCAGTGGCCGGCCCTCCAAAAACCGCCCAGCAGCTTTTCTTTAGCCCCAGGCCTCTGCTCCCACATGGATGCAATTTCTCAGCACCAAGGCTGGAGGCCAGATGGACGTGTCCCATGGGCTGAATGTGGCCCAGGAGCCATCAGCTCCAGCACCATATGCAAGTGGTGTTTTACATACATATCAAATGTCAGGCCTCAGCTAAGTCGCAGATGAAGTATAATGCTACTGCTGAGACTAAGCGCCCTTAATATTATCCCGCACTGTGGAAGAGTCCTTCCTCCAGATCATTAGCAACAGATGAGCTCTGTGCTTATTATAGGCCCCCACGTACTTTGCAGCAAAAGCATACCCAGAACAAAGTGTGTCTCCATTCCTCCTCAGCTGAGTTTTAGCAAAGAATTTAATAAAGATTTATAGGTTTTTAGAGATTGTTTTGAGCTTAGCCAAGGTCTCTTTTTTTAATCAGACTTTCCCATGGGGGCAGGGAGGAAGTGTTTCCGAAGTCATAGAAATTGAAGCAATATCTCAGGTATCTCCAGCCTCACTCAATGTGCTACCAGCCCTTTTACTTACGAGAGAACAGACTTTGTTTTTAAAAGTCTCATCCAGAAAAGGTTTGTGTGAGTAATAAAATGTTAGGCCCCATAAGCTTATGTTAATACTCATGTCCCTGGGCTTTCTTACATTTGGAAATAAAAAAAAAATCCCATATAATTTCCAAAAATAAAAAGAATGTATATTGAGGACATATAAGTGGAAGTTATTCTGTGTCATTGTTCATTAATTAAACTACTGAAGGCTGTTTGGATGATTGGAGATGGCCAAATGCCAGAAGAGAAGTTTCACTCCTTCAAGGAGCTTTAAATGTTGCTAAGAAATATTACAATTTGGGGTTGTGATAGACATAATTCTAGCATGAGTAAAGTGGAAGTCTTCCTACCTGCTAAATTAATGTTCCAAGCATTCTGAAATGCTCTTTGTAGAAAATACGCAAGATTTGCTCATAACTTTGACAAAGGCATTGAATTAGGGGAGGAATAGCTTGGAGTCAGTATTTAAGCCTGAAGAGAGTGTACTCAGTTGTTCATTACAGGGAGTAACATAGTAAGAGTTGGAGGATGGCGTAGTTTGGTGGACTTTGGAAATTATGAACTCTGGCAGCCTAGAAGAAACATCCCAGGTCTGCTCATTTTTCCCACATAGGCTGTGTTCCCACAACTCCTGAGCATTCAGGTTGGTTTCCTGCAGACTCTTCAGTTAGACCATACCTTTCCTGAGATGCAGTGTGCAAAACAGGACACAATGCTCAAGATGAGTCATCAGAAGTAGGAAGAATAACAAAAGAATTACTTCATGTGCCTAGCATATTTTTTTGTGTTTTCATTTGCTCTGGCTGAGATTCACTGTCTTTTTCTGCAGACCTGCAGTCCAGCTTACCTTTTTTCTCCTTTAAGCATACATATGATTATGCCTACATGTGTTTTACTTATGCTATTAAACTGCATCCTGTTTATTCCAGGGTATTTTTTTTTTTAAATTTATCAAACCCATTTGGAGGTTGGAAACTTTGCTATATGAACTCCTCATGTGACCATCTAAGTCTTTAACAAAAATATTTGTTAACTAGCTTCAGACCCAGACCCCTACTGCAAAATTCTTACTAGACCAGTCCAGTTGCCAAATGTTAGGGATTTAGGATTCAAGATGAATCCAGTTCTCTTCTAGAGGGCATCGACAAGTGGCTGTGCTGTTAAAAGAGAGTGTAGAGTTCTACCAGAACAGATAGTCCAATAGTCTGTCCCTACCATTGGCTGGTTTCAAGGAAAGATTTAAGAAACTGCAGAATGGGCAGCTGTGGAACTAGGGAAGATTATGCTGTAACCAGAAAATTACAAGTGACAGTAGGATAGCACATACTGAATTTCTGCCAGACAATATTATCTGGGAGTCTGAACAAGGGAGAGTGAATGAATGAAGAGCTCTTAGGGAAGATAAATCTTTTACCCAGTGAGAGAGGATGGTTTTGTCTTTAAGCCCCTGCCTGCTCAGCTTTGCAGGGGATCTGACAACTGTTTCTACCACAGACTTTTCTTACAGACCTTGAACAGATCAGTTAATCTCTTTGAGCATAAAATGTCTTCCTGATTCTGAGAGATACAGGCGGTTGAGGTGTTTGAGGGGCTTCTTGATACAGTAAGTGCCCCCCCCTGCCCCACAGTGGCAATGGGGAGAGGGGGGTGAAAGCAAGGTCTAGAGAGGAAAGGATGAAGCCAGGAGTCAAAGATTAATAAATGCCTTAACTGGAACATAGTTTGTGTCTGGTGAGACATCCACACAGTGAGAAGATATATTGTACAGTTTAGATTAGAGAAGTGAGGGAAAACAAGAGCTACCTGTGATAAAAATTGATGGGTTTAAAGACAGTCAAGCGAAGAGGAAAGGGATTTTGTTGTTTTATTCAAAACATTTGGATCCCATATAGAAAGTGTACGCAAAATGAGATTTGCCAGTCATCAGTAATAAAAAGGCAAGTAAGAGATCATGACACATGAGTTGCCTTAAGACCAAAGTCCAAACAGATTGACGATCTACATTAGGACTCTGGTGCAATTTAGGCAGCAAAGTCTGATGCTGACATCCTGAGAACTCCTTACACATGACTTTGGGGCTGTATAAATCCCAGGGAGGATTAAGTTCTGCTTTGTGCTTAACAGAATGGCTCAAGAAGCAACACAGCTCAGGACTTAGCTCATGCCTGCATAGAAACAGACACAAACAGTTGAATCTTCTGCAATACCAAAGGTATTATCAAGAAACCCAGTGTTATTACGTCTAAAGGGTTAGTGGGATTCACTGTGGCTAGAAGCAAGGATCTATCTCTCCTCACTAACTTCCTCACAATCTAGGTGATCTGATATGGCACAAGGACAGTCCAACTCCTGGAGTGAATGTGAACAACCCTCCCAGAACAAGACACTCTCTTGGTGACTCTCACATTATAGAGCATCTCACCCTGCTCTCCAATCCAAGTACTGCAGGAGAAAGTGCATGCAGAAGTAGCTGAGGGATTGTTTTACCCTAACCAGGGGAAGGGACAAGATGACTCCATTGGGAGCACGGAGTCAGATTTGCACAATGTGGCCAGCCAGTGCAGATCAGGGCTAGGGAAGCCCATGCAGAACAGCACAGAGTGGGCACTAGCATCACAGTTGTACAATATTACTAGCATCTAGTAATTTTGAAATTTTCTGTGCCAAGAGTCATGTTTCTACCATATGCTGATACCGGCCATCACAGTGCTTGAGGCTGAAAGGATCTATGAACAATGAATTCCTTATGATAAGTCTCTCTGATGGGCTGGATTCAGTAAGATTTCTCACTGTCACACATGCACAAATGCATGCACACACATGCACATGTGTGCAAAGACAGTCTGGGTTCTTCACAGCGCAAAGTCATAGCTGCTGTTTTCTTTGGAGGTGGATGCATGAGGACAGGTTAGCATTTATGTAAGATCTCAGCAAGTGTTTCATTCACAGAAGGTGTGGAAGGTGTGGTGTCATTTCCTTTCTTCAGGTTCAGGTCATTTCGTTGCTCCAGAGAATCCAAGATCAATCTTACTCTTTGGTAGACAGCTTTCTAGTGGAGAATGGTTAGAGGAAAATGGACGTGATGAGCTATGACAAGAAAAATCACTTCCTTATGGGCTTAAAAGGAAAGACTAAATTTCCTTGCTTCTTCAGAAGAAGGAGAGTTGACTCCCACTTTCACAAGACTTGTTCAAGCAGTTAAAGTCCGCATCTCAGCCTTGCAATATCCAAGTCCCCTGCATAGTTCTGAATGCCCTTGTACAGGTCCAGGTGCCTCATATTCCTCAACAGGTTTCGTGCAAATGTGCACAACTCCTTCATCTATATCTGCCAAACCACAGAGTTTATGAAGCCAGAAAATGAAAGTAATTTATAAATCTAATTTCAGGTCTCAGAGGAATAATGCAAGGCAGAATGGAGAGATCACGTATCTCCTCTTCTTCTACATTTGCTAGATACAATGTAACCTACTTTTAAGTAAAACTTATAATTTAAAATAGTGTGTCTCCTTTGTTTAAAAGAGCTTTCAGAGGAATCCATTTGTGTCCTTTTTTCCTTCCTGTTTTTTTCTTTCCTCCTCCCCTTTGAATGCCACAGGTCTTATTTCTGACTTACAGGGATGGTCATCTGCTCTTGTCAGGCTCATATGGTCTCCCTGGATAGAAGAGAAGTGATGAACCTTACATTCCTTCACTATCTCGGTCCCCAGGGAAATAAATGTAGCCACAGATATAGAGCAGAAAAAATAAGTGAGATGGGCTTTTCCACCATCCTTTATTTACACTTTTCCTGCTTTCTTTTCTTTCAATATTGCTTGTGTATTTTTGTTCAGCCAGCAGCCCAGCAGGGATCAAAGTGTTTCCTCTCATTAGTGGAGTTTCTTATCACTGTAAGGAAAGTGTATATTAGCCCAGATTAAAAAAAACCCTAGATAGTCACCAAATTTTTGGAACTTGCAACACCATTTGGAACTGCTAAAATTTTGACACCAAATACTGGTGTTTGGATCAATCTAGAGTAATCCCATCCATCTCAGAGCAACTCTGAATGCACAGAGCTGTTGGTGCCCACTAGTAGCAAAACTCCCTTCATACTGTTGCTCACTCAAAATTAAGAAGAGTACGATACAGTGCTTTGTAATTGACACAAATAGAGATATATAAGGGAGTGGGGGCAGGGAAAGAAATAGTGTGCAGCAATTTTGTAGCATAAACTGTGATAAAATATTGGCAGAGATTGGTAACATTTGCCTGGTTTCAGGTTTCTTTGCAAACTCATATATTAGATGAGATTTAGCAGGATCTTTTTTACCCAAAGGCAAATGAATTTTTTAATAACTCTTGTGAGCAGCAGGGAAAACAGATCTTTTCCTGATTTTTATTTGCCATTTATAATTCTTTTTGATTGCCTGAGACAAGACTATGCACCCAGAAACATGAAACTGCTATAAGAAGGAAGTTAATTGGCTGAATGTGGAAGGAGAGGGAGAAGAGGAGGATCTTTTAGCTCGCTTATGGCATCAGTGAGCCACCAGTCAGCCTAGTGTGGCTATCATGAAGCACACAACTAGGATGCAGCAAGTGAAACAGGGAGTTATTGCAAGGTAACATTCCGTAGGATTCAAGAAAGATGGAAATATTACAACATAGTTTCTAGAATGAGGAAGATAATTCACTTCTATTGTACAAATAGGATTTTTCAAAAGAGGTTTTTTGGGTTTTTTTTACCAAAGAGCTTGGATTGATGAGCCTAGCAGAGTTTGAGCTGGAATATCATTAACCTGTGCAGTAAGTAAATGCAGGGGAGAAAGAAGAGCCCATGGGCAATGTAGGCATTATGTCTGCACAAAGGGCAGCAAGTGGGCTCACCCCACTTCTCACTTTTCTTTAGGGACCCTATGGTTTGTGTTTTCACCTGGCATGAGGGAAAACCCTTTTCAAATTTCCTCTCTGTTGGAGGGAACCTGAACCCACATTATCACCTTCACCAATCTGTCTTTATGCTTTCGCTCGCTCTCAGTTTGGACCCATTCCAGAGAATATAAAGTACCAAAGTCTGTTCTCAGATGAATGTTACAACCACTATGCTCTTGGGTAAATAAATTTATCACCTCTTATTCCACCTGTGCATCTAGTCTGAGAGCTCTCATAAGGTGGGATCTTATGGGAAAATATCAGTTCATGGGTCCTGGCACCACAGGTTTCAGCTCAGCATCCAGTTAAGTGATGATGCCCACAGCACTCCAGTTGGTGGCTTCTGCTTGCAGAAAGAAATATATGACACTGTAGCTAAAATAAACTGCAACTGGCTCTTCTCAGTGATGCCCAGTGGTAGGACAAGGGGCAATGGGTGTAAGCTGGAACACAGGAGGTTCCGCTTAAACTTGAGAAAAAACTTCTTTACGGTGAGGGTGACAGAGCCCTGGAACAGGCTGCCCAGGGAGGTTGTGAAGTCTCCTTCTCTGGAGATATTCAAAACCCACCTGGACACCTTCCTGTGTAATTTCATTTAGGTTCCTGCTCCAGCAGGGGGATTGGACTAGATGATCTTTTGAGGTACCTTCCAATCCCTAATATTCTGTGATTCTGTGATTCCATGATTCCTCCATGAACCATTCATTCACTGAGCTCAGTGACTGAGTGACTCTCAGTTAGACTCTTTGATTAAGAATTTCATTGAGGCAAAGTGTTTGATGGGGCAGTTACCTCACCTCCTACAAAAAGTATTTTGTGACTCCAGGAAAGAGAAAACTTCTCAGCAACCACTTGTAGGGGGGCTCAGAGATGTCTGCAGCCATTGTTTCTTCAAGAGGAGTTCATGGAGCCATGGAAGAACAAATGAGCACAGGTGTGCCTATTGGTCTGTATTATCACAAAATCATAGGGGTTGGAAGGGACCTCAGGAAATCATCTAGTCCAAGCCTCCTGCCAAAGCAGGTTCCCTACAACAGGAAAGCGTCCAGGTGGGTTTTGAACATCTCCAGAGATGGAGAGTCCACAAACTCTCTGAGCAACCTGTTCCAATGCTCCATCACCCTCACAGTAAAGAAGTTTTTCCCTAGGTTTCTGTGGAACTTTTGGTGTTCCAGTTTTTTCCCATTGCCCTTTGTCCTGTCACAGGGTACTACCGAAAAGAGCCCAGCACCATCCATTTGGCCCCCACACTTCAGGTATTTATAGACATTGATAAGATCTCCTCTCAGTCTTCTCTTCTCCAGGCTGAAGAGTCCCAGCTCTCTTATACGGGAGATGGTCCAGGCCCCTAATGATCTTTGTGGCCCTCCACTGGACTCTTTCCAGAAGATCCCTGTCTTTCTTGAACTGGGGAGCCCAGAACTGGCTTATCTTAAATTGGTCCTGCAAAAAGATGAAATAAAAAGTGATGGGCTTAAATCTAGTCAAGGATTCACTTAGCTTCTATTTTTAATAAGAAACAAAAATACCAAAGGAGTTGCATGGAGACAAAAAAGTCAGGGGCACCATAATGGACTTCAGTGCCATGGGTACCAGGGGTTACTATGACAGACTATAGTAAAGATGTGTATTGTGGGGAATTACTGCATCTACAAGTCATTATTTCAAGTAGAAATAACATGTAGTACCATGAACCACTGATGTATCTCATGGGGAATTTGCAGGAGATCTCCTTTAATTAACTTGAGTCACTAGTGAATGTAAGTAAATAAATCAATGCGATCTTGATCTTCTTAGAATTGAATAGGTAGAGGGTTCCTTCATTGCCTCAGGAGTATTTCTCACTTATTTTTTCTTGGTTATTCAGACTGATTGGGCTATTCAGTGTGGAGGTTTGAGTTTACATCCTCATGCATGTTGTCAGGAAGAAGAAGAAGAAAGGAGGAAATGGACTTCCTCAGAGTTAGTACCAAGTCTCAGTGGTTACCTGAGTTGACAGTGAAGTTACCGCAAGTTCATGACACCTCCTGTTCCTCAAAGCCTGCTCTTTTCCCCTCTCTGCATACATGAATTAAAACAGCAAAGGAAAGTTAATACCAAGATCTCCAGGAACTTTTTTTAGGGAGTCAGCAAGATCTGCTAAGACAAATGAGTGAGTGTCAGAACAAGGCTTTCTAATTGTACTCCTGTAACCAAGGTGGCTTTTCAGTTATATTAATGGCATCAGCTGACTATGGAGGGAGAGAGGAAAAGAGAACAGAAGGAACTAGTAGCAAGTATTGAGTGTATGTAGGCCATTGTCTGCTTGTGACTGAGCAGGTAAATTGTATTTCACACTGTTGTTTGGAATACCTTGACTGAGCAAATTCTGCCTGATCCAAAGCCCACCCAAAATTTAAGGTAGAAGACTGACTGGTTCTTTTTCAGCCCTTTTAGAATGAATGACTAAGCTGGGTTTGGAGCCAGTTCCATACCAGGCACAATCAAAAAAAATGCAGAGACTGAGAAGTAATTCTATAGCTTTGTGCTTCAAATTCACATTCTCTACTGAGGTCAAACTTTTGCTGGCTAGCGACAACAAAATCATCTTATATTACATGTTAAGTGTTAGCATAGCTTAAAAGGCAAACCAATTTAAAACATCAGAGAGCAAAATAAAGTTTAAACCATAGGAACAGTAATTTCTTAATCTGGAAATCAATAACATTGCACTGAGGAAAGCTGCAAAACCTCTCCAGTTTCTATTGCCATAAGTCAAGGCTCCAATTCCCACTCTAAGCATTACTCAGTTTCAGCAGACTTTGATCCTCACTGGGAGGGAACAAGGTTCCGACCTCTGCCTGAACTTGGATCCTGTGGAGAAAAAGATTCCTCAGTTAGAAAAATAGAGGTTTCTGAGCTTCTTATACATCTGTTAGTTTCCCACCAGGCAGCATGTGCATGCACCTGGGTAGCGTTCCTTAGTAGTCTCCTCTAATTAACCTCTCAGAGAAGGTTGCTAGTTAATTTGTTGATCAACCCCAAACAACTAAAAAAAGAAGAAAATAATAATAAAAAAAGCCTTGTAGTGGTTTTAAGCATGATTCTTGAATTAACTTTGCCAGCTAGAGCAAACAAATAGTACTGGCTGCTGTGTAATAACCTCATTCCTCAATCTGCTTCTAACACCAATCCCTCCTCACCCCCAACCTTTCTCTCTGGGAAGTTTCCTGATGTGATTAAGCCATTATTGGTTTCTTTGGGTAGATATAATGGAAATCTCCCAAGCGGAAGGAGCTGTAAACATAGACAAAAATTCATCTCACTGCAGCACCTAAAAAACATACAGACGTAGCACCAGCTTCATCAGCTTGAGTTACTGTACTGGTTTTGGCTGAGGAAGAGTTAAATTTCTTCATAGTAGGTAGTATGGGGCTGAGTTTTGGGTTTGTGGTGAAAACAGTGTTAATAATCCAGGGGTTTTTTAGCTCTTGCTGAGCAGTGCTTGTGCAGTCAAGGTTTTTTTTCTGCTTTTCACGCTGCCCTGCCAGTGAGCAGGCTGGGAGTGGACAAGGAGTTAGGAGAGGACACAGCCAGGACAGCTGATGCCAACTGACCAAAGGGATATCCCATACCATACGATGTCCTGCTCAGTAATAAAACAGGGTGGGAAGGAAGGTTGTTCAGGGCTGCCATTGCTCAGGGACTGACTGGGCATCAGTCAGTTGGTGATGAGCAGTTGAGGTTTTTCTGCATCACTTGCTTTTGGGGGATTGAGGTGGTTCTTTTTCTCTTTGTTGTTTTCTTTTTTCCCTTCTCTTTTATTTATTTATTTATTTATTTATT
>NW_010292197.1:0-3355 GCF_000700745.2 Antrostomus carolinensis
AGTTTCTTGTAGTTGTTGGAGTCACGAGGGCATGTATTGCATTTTCTTCAATGGCTCTTGGAAGAAAGCACCTCCTTCATTACATTCCCTTGAGGTCATAGTCTGATTTGCCATATTTATGGCAAAATCAATGGACTTGTTGTCTGAGTACGATCAACTTTATCCTTCTAGTTCCTAGGACAACTCATTTCAACCTGCATTAACACATTAGGAATCACAGTGATAGTATTCTTCAATCCCACTTGGCATTGTTGGGAGAGGAATCACAGGTTCTGTTTCTGTGGGAAGAACTAGGAGACAACCAGTGAGCCTGAGGAGAGAACAAGCTCCTCGTACAAAGACCATTGACCTTCCAGTATTCATGACATCTCTATTACTCCAGCATCTAACTGAAGAGTGAAGACCATGCCCATTACACCAAAGAGGAAGAAGAGTGAACTGAAATTAGCTCTGTTTTGATGTGTCTTCTCTCAAAAATCTTTGGTGTATGATGTCAGTTGTCCAAAGCAGGGGCATGCAATCCTAAACAGACTTTTTTATTTTCATTCATCTCTCTGTTTTTCAATTTACTTTTACTTTTATTACGACAGGGTATCTGATTCAACTCCCACTGACATCCGTGGAAAATCTTCAGGATTTCCAGGGAAGAAGGATAGAGATCATCAAAACTGGTATATTGCTCTTCACTTTCAATTTCATTCTCAACTGTGTCAATAATTTTGGCATTATTTAAATACAATTAACTGATTCAAGATACACAGATAGACCCCTAAATAAGATGTGATTATTTTGAGTACGTTCTGTAAAACTTGACACTAAAAGCATGAAAGAGTAGGACCCACGGGAGAGCAATCGCAGGTAGGCATTGTTAGATTGCACAGTATTTTTTTAAAAAGGTGAGTTTCTAGATCTTGTTTGGGCCATTAATATGCTGTACAACTTTCTGCAGGTTTGAATCCTGAAGTTAGTAGCTAAGGTTCTAATCAGACTACTCAATTTTCAAGGTTCTAATCAGACTACTCATGTTACTCATCAGAAAACTCAAAGTACATCTGAATAAAATTGCTGATGCCTAGCAGCAACCCAAGTAGCAAGAGCAGTGTCTCAGGTCCTACTTTCTGTTTCATTTAGGAAAGCTACTCTCTTATTGCAATCTTGATAAAAGAATGTCAATACAAGTTTGAATTAGATTTAAGCAATCATTTCAAAACTCACCCTGGAAATAATTAATCAGGGAAAGACTCTCATTCTTACACTTCTTCTACAAACACAGTAAGGAAAACAAAACCAGCCTGGAAGAGTCTCCAAAAGGAAACAAATTCAGATTGCTATTAGTTCCTGTGTCCCCTCTTACTGCAAAAAGAACAAAATCCAAGAATAAAACAACACTTTTTAGCCTAAAACCCCCAAAATCTACAAAGAGGAGGTTCATGATATGTCTGTAGCTTTGCTCACCTGTCATGTGGGGCTTATTATTAGCAGGTATATTAGAATTGCCAGAAAAAGAAGGGAGTATTGTTCTCATCAGTCCCGTACTGGGAAGGAAATTACTGGGAAGCACCTCTGCTCCACTTTCCCCCTCCCACCTTGCTAACACAGTTTCAGAAAAGTAAAGACTCTTACTCCACTGTGCAAAAATCAAAGGCCACTTTGAGAAAATTTAACCCCATTGCTTTACATTGAAATTGGAGAAATAAACAAGAAAAGTTCAAAAGAAATATTTTCTGCAAACTGTTGTAACTTTTTTATTGCCTATCTGACAAGGAAATGAGCAATCATATCAGGCTGGAAGTGATTAAAAAATCACAATGTATTTTTTAACTTTGCACTTTTTCATGCAAATTATATAATTTTAATTGAAAATCATATTTCCCTGGTTTTAATTGCATGTACATTTTCAAAAATAATAAAAAATAAATATGAAATACAATATTGCCTGTAGTAAGAGTTGATAAGTCATCTCCTCTCTTGCTTCTACAAAATTCTCTTTATATATCCACCTGAATTTATATATAGAGAATATATGAATATTGCAGTTCATACGGATTATTATCTGTAATTTACATAAATAAAAGTCAAGACTACAAGTAGCTTAGAAGATAAAATACTGATTCAACTCCCTTTAAAAATCCATGGATAATACTAAAAATCTGACAAATAATACAGAAATATTATTATATATAAAAGTAATAAATGTACATCATTGACTGTTTATCATTGAAAATTGACCTCAAGAGAAGAGCAAGTAAATATGGATTTTGATTCTATCCAGTTTAAATTCTAATTTAGATACCAGATTAATATTAAAGATGGAAAATTACCTTGTCTGCATGGAATTTTGCTATTTTATAATTCATAAATATAATCATATAATTTTTTCTGCACAGGACATCCCAGTCAGAAAAAAAGAAATATCTCCTATTTTCATATTCTTGCACATGTTTCTACAATGTTTAAGTTTGAGGTTTTGGGGTTTTTTTTCTTTTCAAGACAATAGAGGATATTGTGGAATATATAGTTTTGTATGAAGGAGAAACTGCTCTACTAAAAAGAATTTATTTTGTACTTTCTAAATTTATATGAAACTTTGGTGTAGAGTACACATAAAGATGCTGCAAATATGAATCAATACAAATTATTTTATTTTTGTTGGGCAAATTGGAAGATATGAAAAGTTCTGTCTTGTTTGAAAGGCAAGAAAATAAAATGACTAAACAACAAGTTGGGGAAACTAGTAAATTGGAAAAGAAAAAAACACTTCAGATAGCAGAAAAATATTATTTTTTGGAATTTTTTTAATTAATCATAGTAGAAGAATAGAATATTTGTCAATTGGGATGTTAAATTTAAAGACAACTTTAACAGAAAATACTAGAAGACGAATTTTACCTTGGCAATGGAGAGATGAAAGAAACGTGAGTGTCATTCATTTTAGTTCACTACAAACAAAAGTATGAGAAAAGTAATTTTTGCAGTCTTTGGACTGGAATCTGTTGGAGTTTTTTGTTGGTTTTGTTTTTGGTTTTTTTTCCCTCAGAATTTTGGTTGCTGACTTAATCTGACATGGTTTTTGGTAGTTTAAAGCGCTTTTTTTTTTTTTTTTTTTTTTTTTTTTTTTTTTTATATGTATTCTACACGTTCCACTTTCTACAAGAAAGGCCCATATCCAGACCTTACAGTCAGCAGAGCATGCAGGAAGCTCCGACTTTGGCCTGACATGTACACTAAGATGCAAAATGGATCTGTAACACTACACTAAAAAGAAGCTTAAACTTCTCTCTGTACCACTGACCAATGTTACTGCAAAGAGGAAATGTGAGATATAGCTTGTGGTGGGTTGGCCCTGGCTGGATGC
>NW_010292198.1:0-2637 GCF_000700745.2 Antrostomus carolinensis
TGCCCTGGGGTCCCTCGCCCCGTCGCTGCTGTCCCCCACAGCACCTGCCCTCAGTCCCAGTGCGGCCGGGGGTGGGTGTCACCTCACCCCAGCCACCACCCCAAGCCGGGGAGCCTGTCCCTCCCCTCAGATGGAGCCGCCGGCCTTGCCCGGCACATCCCTCCTACGGAGGTTAGATTGGATGTGAGGAAGAATTTCTTTGCTGCAAGGGTTCTGAGGCATTGGAAGGGGTTGCCCAGGGCAGTGGTGGAGTCCCCATCCCTGGAGGGATTGAAGAGTCGTGTAGACACAGTGCTGAGGGACATGGGTTAGTCATAGGGGACTGGTCAGTGTTGGGTTCATGGTTGGACTCCATGAGCTTAAAGGGCTTTTCCAATCCGGGCAATTCTGGGATTCAGTGAGGGTTTCTCACATTTCTGGAGGCTGTAGGGCTTTGGTGGTGTGTCAGCCCCTCCAGAGAGAGGCCAGTTTAAGTCCATCCCTTCACAAACCCCACCTGAGCCCAGGGGAGCTGGTAGCAGCATTGCCAGAGAGCAGAGCGCGGAGAGATGGAAATTCTCACTGCAGGGATTCCCTTCTCCTCCGGAGCAGCAGGCCTGGATCCCCCGGGAGCCAAAGCTGGTCCCACAGGTGGGCTGCACTCAGCCACCAAAGCAGCTCCTGCTGCCTTTTACCCTGCGTGCAGCCTGGGCTGTGGCCGAGCCTTCTCCATCCAGCACCCAGCAATGTATTTATTGCTTTACCAACGTCCACTGACGCGCTGCCTGTTTTGTAGAAAATCAGGTTTTATAGAGCCGTTTGCTGTTTTTTGAGGCTGCTGCAGAGTGTAGTTTGTCATTTCCCCCGAGCAGTATTCCATTGTGAACTCACTTATCGGTGCTCATGATATCCTGTCTGGTCAGACAGAACAGGTGAGCTGTGATGTAGGTATACAATTTACATTTTAATTTGTATAGATCAGTGTAATATTTCCCATGGTAATGATAAAACAGTTGTGGGACACGTTTGCAGAAGCGTTCGGATAATGGAGCGTGTGATTTGAGTAAAGGGAGCATGTGGTGGTCTTTTTGTGAGAGAGTGAGGAAAAAATGAGTAATGCTCATTTGATCGGTGCCATTTGTAACTGTGAGTCTTGTTGAAGGTTGTTAGACCCTGGGGTAAACTGGAGGGAAAACTTCCCAGTGGATAAATATGCTGACATTCTCAGCTTTGTCTCACAGAGCTGTCAGTCCCGTCTCTGTCTGTGTTGAGCCTTGCACACACATACACAATGCTGGTGCTTTCCTGTCACAGCTCGATAGCACGAGAAGAAAATGCAAATGATGCCAAAATTGATAGAAACGGAGAAAACATCATCTTGGAAAACAGGAGCCATGGGCCAGCAAGACAATTAGGCACATCCCTCAGTCTAAACACGAGTAAAATGTGATGTGTCACTGATTTGATGAACTCTTAGATTCTCTAAGTCTTGCAAGAATCTGGAATGATCCATGGATCCAAGTGGGATCAGCTGCCTTCTGCTGCAACCCATCCACAGGTCAAAATCATACCCTACCTTCCACAGAGGGAGGTATTCCTAAAATGTATTCCTAAATGTATTCCTAAAATGATTTCCCTGCACTTTCCCAGGCTGATTGACATTGCAGGTAATAAATTAGAGAGTAAAATACCTGTATTTTTTACTAAGGGAAAAAAAAAATAGCCCCCTTTAATAAAAACGTGCATTTATACAACAGAACCTCATTGCCCTGAAAGATGTGTTTACATCCAGTGACTGCAGCATTGTCTGGTGACATCGGTCTGTGGGGTGACTCTTCCCATGTTATACTTTTCAGCCTAGCTGGCAAAGGAGGAGTCTCAGGCTTTTACCATCCGAGCTTTCAAACTAAGGCAGAAAGTCCTCGCTGTGCTCTAAAAATGGGCTTATGGGTCATTAAAAATATTACGCTATTTTGAAACGGCTCAAACTTTGTCCTAGTTACTCTGAAAACAGGCAATTTCTTAGTGCAACCCTTCTCTTTTGTTTCATACAAATAATTTGTGTTTTTAAAGATCATAGAGCAAATTAGGATGAGTGAGTGTACGGCACTCAGAAGAAATTGCCTCTGGTCAGCTGTGAAATCCAGGTTACTGTCACATACGTACGTCCCTGGGAGCTCATGTGGGGTGTGTAATGCATCAAGCCTGGATTTAGCCCTGGGCAGGAGGTCAGTGTAAGGCTGTGCATCATTTAAGGCTCTCTTACAGAACGTGCTAAGTGGTGCATAGACCTCACAACTGTTGCTAGTTGCTGGATTAATGGTTGTGAAGGAGCTGCAGATGAAAAAGTGACATATAATTTTTTGGTAAGAGTAAGGGACTCTGCTTTTCACAAAATAAAGTTGGTTAGTCTAAATCCAGATTGGCACGGTGACGTCCAGCCAGCTCAGTGAGGCTTGTAGTAGGTTACACTGATTTTTTTTCCTGAAATTCTTTGTGCTTGGCAGTTGCAGATGCTCAGCAGCCTGCTCCCCTCCATTCGGTAAAGCCATTAGAGATCTCTGCCCCCGGTCACTCATTTAAACAGTACAGACTGGAACAAACTGGGTGGAATCTCTCACTTCCCATCATGGCCCATGTTGTAATGGGAATGAACCG
>NW_010292198.1:2653-6850 GCF_000700745.2 Antrostomus carolinensis
CAAGACAAGGGCAGTTAATGACAAAACAAGGGGAAATGGGTTTAAGCTGAAAGAGGGGAGGTTTAGATTAGATATTAGGAAGAAGTTCTTCACTGTGAGGGTGGTCAGACAGTGTCCCAGGTTGGCCAGAGAAGCTGTGGCTGCTCCTCCCTGGAAGTGTTGAAGGCCAGGTTGGATGAGGCTTTGAGCAACCTGGTCTAGTGGAAGGTGTCCCTGCTGCTGGCAGGGGGGTTGGAACTGGATGAGCTTTAAGGTCCCTTCCAACCCAAACCATTCTATGATTCTATGATAATTCAGTGTCAAAACCGTAAAAGGGATTACAGAGGTTATATATACTCCTTGGTCAGGATTACCAAACTGGATGTGAGATTTGTGAGAGCTCTTGAAGGGACCTGATTGTCAGGAAGGGCTGAGCAACTGTTTTGGGGAGAAGGGACACTCCTTTCCAGCACGGGCCAGGCTGAGATCACCACTTTCAGACTGCGCAGCAATGGGTTAAACTGGAAAGAAAAGGATGATTTTGGTTCTTTTTAACTGATAGCGCTAACGTGCTTTCTGTTTGTCATTTGGTTTCTGACCTTTTATGGTGGATTTTCAGATTCCACTTACTGGCCTTTCTTTGTGACTCTGAATGCTGGGAACCTCCTGAAAAATGAAAGCTGAGATGTTTCAGATGGGCGGGTCATTACACAAAAAGCCACTAAGTATGAGAAGGTTCACAAGCAAATTACTAGCTTGTAAAAGAGAGAAGAAAATGAAGTGTTGGGACTTGCGAGAAGAGGCAAGACGACATTGCAAGCTAGAAACCCAAATTGCTAAACATGATGCTTGGTCTTTGTGCCTTTGGTTTTGAGGCAGCAGCGTGGTATGAAGAATTTGAATAGCACGATCTGCTCCGTTAGGAGATGAGCGGGAGCGAGATCAGCCTCCCTTTCCCCTTTTGGGGGAAGAGCTGAGGTGCCCTGGGCCTGCCTCGCAGCGGTGACACGGTGCCTTCGTCACGCTTCATGTCGTTCCCATGCTGGGAGAAGCTTTGGAGTTAGCTGCCTTCCTGATTAATGGAATCACAGAATCACAGAATGTCAGGGATTGGAAGGGACCTCGAAAGATCATCCAGTCCAACCCCCCTGCCAGAGCAGGAACCTCAATGAGATCACACAGGAAGGCGTCCAGGCGGGTTTTGAATGTCTCCAGAGAAGGAGACTCCACCCCCTCCCTGGGCAGCCTGTCCCAGGGCTCTGTCACCCTCACTGTAAAGAAGTTTCTTCTCAAGTTTAAGCAGAACCTCCTGTGTTCCAGCTCACACCCATTGCCCCTTGTCCTACCATTGGGCATCACTGAGAAGAGCCTGGCTCCATCCTCCTGACATTCACCCTTTACATATTTATAAACATTAATGAGGTCACCCCTCAGTCTCCTCTTCTCCAAGCTAAAGAGCCCCAGGAAGAGGGAAGCAGAGTATGGAGTTGTATCTTGCTGCATTGTCTCTGCTAAGCCCCTGGGTGAGAAACAGCATAAATAAATATTATTTAAGGCCTGGGTGATGTTCACAGGCAGCAGACTTTATATGAACTTCTCTGCACCGTTGACTGGAACCTTCTCCAGGAGGGGAGTGTATCTGGTACAGGTATCATCATGCTCTGGGAGGCACAGGATGTCTGGATGTCACTTCAGTCTAGAGACACCCCAGCTCTTTGTTCCTACCAGAAATGCTCACATTTGCCATCAACTGAAATAAAGTTAAGTGTTAACAGCAATAAAGCAACTGATAAAAAAGTTTCCCAAATGAGGTGGAGGTTTCAGAGAAGGCACCGAATTCTGCCAGGCCAGTAAAATGTATTGAGAGTGCTCTATACACGTAAACATTTTCTCCAGGGTGTAATCGCCTTTCATGCTATATCCTAGGATTTTGTGACACATTTCTCAAACTTCATTTTCAGGCAATTGTAACAGCAAAAAGGGTAAAAATAATTTCATGTCAGAAATGACTAAATCAAATATTGGTGGTAGAGGGAGGCTGGTTGCTGACAAAAAGAGCGGATGAAGGACCATGGAGAAAATGCATACTGGGGGTGAAGGGAGAGTTTTGGAGATGTATTCGTGCAAGATGCATTTCAGTCATCATGTCACACCCAAGTCTGGCTGGGCTTAAATATGGGTAAGTGAGCAGGCTCAGGATTTGTACCCGAGAAATAGATCATGGCCTTTGGTAGTGTTCTTTTATCACAGTCTTTTGATGGACACAGGTGGGAATAAGTTTCCCTCTGAGAGTTTTCCACCTTGCCTTTGAATCAACCCATCCTGGCACATGAACTGGCAATGGACATAGCCACTTAACTGTCTTAACGTGACCTCAAACTTCCTGAAAAACTTGCAGAAAAACCTCTGTGTGATCTGCTTTCTTCCCAAGGTAGTTGTGTGCCTGCGTCTCTGAACATGCTCACAGTGACCACAGCCTGGCAATTCCACAGCAGTGGGCTCTGCTGCTGTTTCAGAGCCAGCTAAGGCACTCTGCCTTCATCTAAGTGGTAGTAGGGACCATCATTAAAAAGTTTCACGTTGGATTTTGGCGTTTGAGATGTGTCTGTTGTAACAAACAGGTTTGGTGGCCAGTAATCATCTGAGCTCTTGTTTCTGTCAGCAGGCTTTTATGCAGGAAGGTCCCAAACCACTCGTGTTATCAGCGTAATCATTCATCTCCTTGTTTCGTCTGCCAAAGGCAGAAGGGGCTGAGTTGGCCACGCTCTAGCTGGAGCTGCTGTGCTGCCAGCTGGATGACTCAGGGCTAGCGGGAAGAAGGTGCACTCTGTGTCTTACCACCTCTCCAAAAAAAGCCAAGGATGAGGATGAAGCCTGGCAGCAGTAGCCACCCTACTCGGCTCCCTGCTGCAAGCACCCTGGGGTGCAGAGAAGTGGGGTGTCTGCCAGGACCATGTGGGAGTGTAGATTGCATTGTGGGTATAAGAGTTAACCCCAACTTCAGAGAGGGTGGCTTGGGATCTCAAAACAAGACCCCAAATGGCTACCAAGCGTGGCCTTTTAGCTGCCATCATTGCTTGCCAAAGGCCAGGGCTCATTTTTGACATGACAGTTTTCTTCCCCTGTTTCTAAGCAATGCCCTGCAGCTCCCTGGGTGGAGATCTTTGTCATGGGCTGGGTCATTTACCCATCATTTCCACAGGAATTGAGAGCCTGCTTTGCACTTTGATTCATGACAGAGCCACGATCCCATCTGTACATCCAGTTTGGGGAGATGCAGATGATTTACTGAACGGGTTCTCAGGCACTGGAAGGGGTTGCCCAGGGCAGTGGTGGAGTCCCCATCCCTGGAGGGATTGAAGAGTCGTGTAGACATAGTGCTGAGGGACATGGGTTAGTTGGGGACTTGTCAGTGTTGGGTTCATGGTTGGACTCAATGATCTCAAAGGGCTTTTCCAATCCAGGCAGTTCTGGGATTCTGTGATTTCCCACTCTGGCACAGGAGGGTCTGGCTCTGCTTTCCCCTTCACTGCTGTTTCCCAAGCCACCAGCTCCACATGTAAGGAGTTGGTGAGCAAGGTTGGGGTCTGAGGGAGGTTCATGGGTACGTGTGCCCCTTCGGAGGGGCTCGGTGGCTCTGGTCAGTGGGTACTACTGTTGGCTAGTGATAGGCATTTCCCCTCCCCGGGGCCTGGAGTCTTCTGACTCCCTGGGAGTGCTACAAATCCCAGCAGAGGTGTGATGAGGATGATGGAGGAAGGTTGACTGGCCATGGGGTCAGCCATGCTCTGGATGCAGGAGGCACGAGTAGGATATAGAAAGGGGAGGTGAATGTGTTTGTCTTGTCAAACCCAGCTTGGGAAGCTTTGAGACCTGCTGGCTGGAACCCTCTGAGAGCACAGCGCAGGCAAGACTGCAGAGCAGTGGTGGGTGTAAGAGGGGGCTTTACCCAGCCAGGCTTTGTCCTCTCGAAGACTCTGTCTCCCGGGAACACCTCAGTCTAGACAACTTATGGCAGCCCTGTGCTGAGGGAATTTGCTCACTCATAGCTGCCCAGGCCAGGCCCTGTGCTTTGGGATGCAGCTTTGCCCTGCGGTGTATCCTTTGTGCTGGGTCCTGTCTGATCATAGAATCATAGAATCACAGACTGGTTTGGATTGGAAGGGACCTTAAAGATCACCTAGTTCCAACCCCCCTGCCATCAGCAGGGACACCTTC